>NC_140166.1:227899661-227932161 GCF_963971535.1 Notolepis coatsorum | reverse complement strand
TTTTTAATTTAGTCTTTATGACCCTATCACCATTATCCTTTCGTAATGTTTCCTGTCCGGCTTGTCCGCCATCTTGCTTTCATTCCTAAAACCACGAACGGCGCATTGATAGTGATGCGGTTGTGGGCGGGTCCTGGGACCAAGAGCGTTGGGTTATGAAAATACCCACGTGTAAGTTGACTGTTTCAGCCAATCAGAATCAAGAAATGTGCATGTCATTGTATAATCAAAGATCCCCGCTTTTTAGTCTTGCACGAGGACCAATCAGCATGGGTATGGGCGGGTTTCATTTTCCATTGGTGGGGATTTTATTGGCTGTTTTTAAATAAAGTGCGGACGCAGGATTAATAACGTTAACTTTTTGTTCGACCAGAGAAACAAATATACTAATTAAAATAGTTGGACCTGCGAGATTTGTACTTTGTAGGTCTGCATTTTAAATGTAAGGAGTAAAAAGTATGTTTTTTTTTCTCTGAATTGTAATTGAGTAAAAGTACAAGTATACAAACCTAATAATACTTGAGTAAAGTACAAATCCCCTAAAAACGGTATAAGTATTGTAACAAAGTACAATTACTCAAGTACTTTCCACCCCTGCTCCTGTCACACACCAGCTCAAAGTAAGTGACTCAGGGAGACTCAGACCACGCATGAGATAAAGTGAGTGAGTGAGTGAGTGAGTGAGTGAGTGAGTGGAGGATGCTGGCAGTGTTTTCGGTGTTGATGGTGTTTATTTGTTCCCTCTCTTTCAGAACGTCGTGGCTGATGACGCGTAGGAGGAATTGGGAACAACTGAAGAGTTTGTTGAAACCAGTTATGAATAAAGACCTCAACCCTTCTCAGGAACATCAAGCCTGCCAAGAACACAAAGAACACACACACACACACACACACACCTCTCCACACAAACCCCCTCACCCCATTGTTAAGACGAAAGTCTTTCTCTGGTCTGCATCCCCTTAACAATTGTGTGTATTGAGCCGTACTGTATTGTACCCATTCTGCAATCTGTTAATAACATTTTCAATCAATCAATCAATCAAGTCCCGCCCTGATCGACCCACTGTGACGAAACACTATGACATCATCACTTAGGGACCTCTTTGATCTTCCCTCTTCCTATGACATCATCACTTAGGGACCTCTTTGATCTTCCCTCGTCCTCAGGACCAAGGGATCAAACACATTGTTCCATAATACAGTTCAAACACATTGTTCCTATGATATGGTTCTTCATGATGCTGAATAACATGTCCTCAGTGATCTTGTCCTCTACAGCAGGGGTTCCCAATGTTTTCAGGCCGCGACCCCCGAAATAACGGTGTCAGAGAGGCGCGACCCCCACTGTCACAGGAGGTGGTTGAAACATGCAAACGTTCACACGCACTAATAAGCATTGGAGGCTATTAACAGTTTCACTATTAATCAGGTTTTATTCTGTTTCGGACATCATCCATAAATGTATTGAATTGATGAACCGTTGGTTTACAGTTTATACCAGTCATGTTCATCACCCTCTTGTTCACCATCAGATAACTGCTTGAACAGATTGATGCATTTTCTCAAATTCATTCATCAAAACACCAAAGGCTTGAAATTGCTTGTTCACTATTCCCACGTCTACGTCTTACGAGTCCGTCGAACAGCGCATCCAACTCGTTCTTGCGCCTAGTCAACGCACCCAGCTTCGCCCTGTGAGCGAGAGCCTAGTCAACGCATCCAGCTTCACCCTGTGAGAGCCTAGTCAACGCACCCAGCTTCGCCCTGCGAGAGCCTAGTCAACACACCCAGCTTCGCCCTGTGAGAGCCTAGTCAACACACCCAGCTTCACCCTGTGAGAGCCTAGTCAACACACCCAGCTTCACCCTGTGAGAGCCTAGTCAACACACCCAGCTTCACCCTGTGAGAGCCTAGTCAACACACCCAGCTTCACCCTGTGAGAGCCTAGTCAACACACCCAGCTTCACCCTGCGAGAGCCTAGTCAACACACCCAGCTTCACCCTGTGAGAGCCTAGTCAACACACCCAGCTTCACCCTGTGAGAGCCTAGTCAACACACCCAGCTTCACCCTGTGAGAGCCTAGTCAACACACCCAGCTTCGCCCTGTGAGCGAGAGCCTAGTCAACGCACCCAGCTTCACCCTGTGAGAGCCTAGTCAACACACCCAGCTTCACCCTGTGAGAGCCTAGTCAACACACCCAGCTTCACCCTGCGAGAGCCTAGTCAACACACCCAGCTTCACCCTGTGAGAGCCTAGTCAACACACCCAGCTTCACCCTGTGAGAGCCTAGTCAACACACCCAGCTTCACCCTGTGAGAGCCTAGTCAACACACCCAGCTTCACCCTGTGAGAGCCTAGTCAACGCACCCAGCTTCACCCTGTGAGAGCCTAGTCAACACACCCAGCTTCACCCTGTGAGAGCCTAGTCAACACACCCAGCTTCACCCTGTGAGAGCCTAGTCAACACACCCAGCTTCACCCTGTGAGAGCCTAGTCAACACACCCAGCTTCACCCTGTGAGAGCCTAGTCAACACACCCAGCTTCGCCCTGTGAGAGCCTAGTCAACACACCCAGCTTCACCCTGTGAGAGCCTAGTCAACACACCCAGCTTCACCCTGTGAGAGCCTAGTCAACACACCCAGCTTCACCCTGTGAGAGCCTAGTCAACACACCCAGCTTCGCCCTGTGAGAGCCGATCAATTTAAACAGCTCTCTCTCTCTCAGCGTCTTCTGCCTTTACATTTTAATCCCAGTTACAATATCCCGATTACGTGTGACAGTGATACAATACAACAATCCACAGATTCAGATTCCTTGTAATTCACATCCACAATCCACGAGTAAAGACGCTTCAATTTAAGCTTGAATGAAACACAGTCCGTGCGCTCCGGTTAACCAAATGCATCCGCAGCTGAGAATATGAAACGGATCAGAGCCAAACGGCCGGTAGGCGTTCCACAATAACTTCGGATCCACGTTTTTTTTTTTTTTTTAACAAATGTTTTTTATTTTCCCTTTTTTAACATAAAACTAGACACACAATACATTAACAGTAGAAATCCACAATAAATCACAGGACTATGACCGACATAATAATAACAATAATGACAGTCCAGTACTTAAATCAAAATAAATGTAGATTAAAAGATATACACATAATAAATACAATACAATACAATACATATGCTCTTGCTCGCTCTTCCTCACCCTTTCCTTCTCCTTCCCTTCCCCCCCCCCCCCCCTCAGGACCCCCTCTTGGACTGTACATCCATTATTCCGTTTAACACCAGGGATTACAAATTCATATGCTATCCTTTATCTTCTCCACCACATCTAACCAGGTTGCTATGCTGGCTTCATTAACACCTAAAATTCGTGCGGTAGATATCTCTAGATAAATCACATCGAGATAGGTAAGAACCCATACCTTCCGGCACATTTTATCCGGTTGAATCCAGCGTGATGCTATCAGCTTTTTGGCAGCCGTAAGACCGGACAAAATTAGTCTCTTTACCTGTACAGAGGTTGATAACTTCGGATCCAAGTTTCATTCATTCAAAATATCCCCGCGGCTGGGGGTGCCAGGGTGGCGCTGGGGGTGCCAGGGTGGTGCACCACGTACAGCACTGCGGCGCAGCACGGCCGTCCCGGGTTCGACTCCCGGACCCGGCGACCTCTGCCGCATGTCCTCCCCTCTATATCTTCTCCCATCCCTCCTCTCTGCCGGGTCGGTCCAATAAAGCAATATACAACAGAAATATATATATCCCCGTGGGATTCACATAATGCAATTCGGTGTTACGCAATGCATTAATTTACTCACGACCACGTAGGCTTGTAGAATTGGGTTTGTTGGAATCTCGCAGCCCTTTCTTTCTGGGTCCTGGGCGAGAAGCGAACATATATTCTTCTTTCAAAATCAACTGGTTTCTCAGAGAGGGAGGGGTGCTTGGTTTTCAAAATGCCGTAGCATTTTTTACAGGCGTTAAAGTGTAAAGGCTTTCATGCTGTGCAAGAACTTCAGCACGCGACACGTTGAGGATGTTGTATCTCGTCGACAACATTACATGTGAATCCATACTGGATATATTCCTCTCGATACGTTCCACTCTTGGACGAGGTAGGCTGGTCCGACTTTGGGTGGGTGGTTAACGCTGCCCGGCCCCACAGGGCTATCTCCTCCTCCCGATCCCGTGTCCCCTTTGGCCGGTATTAACCAACTTTTAATTTGAGATGCTTTTTTTTTCAATTTTAGCTAGCTCGCAACATGCACATTTGCAATGCATCGTTGTTCAAATAACCACAGTGTGTGTCACGCACGACGTAGCTCTGACGTGCATTATGTAGGACAAAGGAAATCCATAGGTTTAATGTATTTTTAAAATATATTTTAATTGTTTTTAATTATGGTCCTATTTCACACATTCTATGAAATCGATACATTCTGTAAGTGGTCTTGCGTCGACCCCCACTTTGGGACCCACTGCTCTGCATGTACCTGTATGTGCCTCGTATGTCTTTTCTATTGCTGTTGTATTGTGGCCAGAAACTCAAGGTCTTAAAAAGATTAGCCTGGTCCGCAAATGAGATGTTGCTCACATTGTGACCAAAAAAATTACATTGTGGCAAAAATGATAATCTCAAATATTTTCTATTGATATTGAAATCACGATCATGCATTGTTTTTAGAACATTGTATGACGACTGACTTTGTAATTGTCATTGAAACGGGATGAATCACCCAGCCCTAACTCAGGTTTGCATAGTGAGTGGAATTCTACATAGTCTGGAAGAAACCCAACCATTATGTGTGCTGACCTGTGACCTGTGACCTATGACCTATGACCTGTCTGAGCAACGTAACAAGATGGAGGAAGAACAGGAAGAACTGATGTGGCTGAGTGTGAAACGATGTAAACAAGGCGTCGCCGGTCACGTCTGGCAGTGTGATCTCACAACATCAGATCAGTGTGATCTCACAACATCAGATCAGTGTGATCTCACAACATCAGATCAGTGTGATCTCACAACATCAGATCAGTGTGATCTCACAACATCAGATCAGTGTGATCTCACAACATCAGATCAGTGTGATCTCACAACATCAGATCAGTGTGATCTCACAACATCAGATCAGTGTGATCTCACAACATCAGATCACCATGAATCACTTTGAAATGATGAGTGTAATTGTGGCCTTAGTTTGCTAGAGTGTGACTGTAGGGTTCATATGCCGGCGATCTCGTATGGTTTAGATATCCGACTTGTCGAGAGAGATGCCCCACTTTGTACAGAAGGGCAAGGTCTGGTCGTTAACCCTTTCACTGCCACACGGCAGCCGGTTAACCCTGTCACTGTGACAATACAGAAGGTTAGCCCTTTACTACTATGCATCCGCGGAGCTAATGATGGAGCATCGCCGTCGGTTGTGTGATAGTAAAGGGTTAACCGTCTGTCGTGTGGCAGTGAAAGGGTTAACGCACTGACTCACGCAGACGCAGTCACGTTGTAAAGGTCGTAAGGTCAACACTTCACGGAGAACATGAACCGTTTCACTTGTAGGGAAGCTGCGCTCGGAGAGAGTGGGTGTACCTCTTTGTGTTTGTACTTTGTGCCGTTTAAATGGACTCAATACCATCTTAAAATGTGAAAGACTTGAAAATAATGTGCTATTAATTTGTGAACGTCTGGAGTTTAACTTTAGGTTAGCTCTTAATAATGTCTGTTTCCTATAAGACATGTTGGTCAGTGCTGGAAACACCTACCCCATTAAAGGAGAGCACCACTAAATCTCATCTTTGAAATAGCGTTTTTATTTCTATGCAAAATAAATGGAAAGATAATATTTGAACAATGCTGTTCAGAATATTCTTTCTGCTCACAAATCTTGATTTTTTTTTAAACAATATGTTTATTGGTATTTCTTTTTTTTCTCCAGTTTTACAGCATCAGTTCAACAGTTCAACAACCATACAAAAGGAAATGCTGCCAACTGCCCCCCCCCCTCCCCCCTCCCCGAGTTACAGAAAAATAGATACAAAATAATCCACCCCCCCCCCCCCTGAAATAAAAATAAAAAATCAGTATAAACAAAAAGAAAACCTCTAGGCCAGACCCCCCCTCCCCTCCCCCAGACTAGGACCTCAACAAATTCAGTTTTTTCTTTTTTTTTTTCCATTTTGAGAATTTTGTAAACCCAGTTACACCCGTCTAACAGGTGCCCATACTTCTATACCAAACAAATAAATATCCAACGTTACATCTTTTCTCTTCAAAGAGCAAATAATAACATTTACAGTATCATTCATTGCAATATATACCCATCAGAAAGACAAAAGCGAGCATCATTAATAGCCTATATCATCAACCTACTATGTAATCTGTTCTAAGTATTGCCTAAACCCTAAACCCAGCCCAGCATTTATCAAAGAGATGTGGTTTTTTCTTAAGATTGAACATTATTTTCTCTGATGCCATGTACGAAGAGATTTCACTAAGCCACATAGACATGGGGGGGGATTCAGCACTTTTCCACAGCATGGCAATACACTTGTTCCCTGCAATCATGGGCAATTTAATGATCCGCACCTTGCCTCTCTTATCAGGAGAGATGTCAGACATGTCTCCTAATAATGCTAATTTAGGTGTACATGGGATCTCAAACCCTGTGATCTCTTCGAGAATCTCCCAAATTGAGCCCCAGTAAGGTCTCAGTTTGTTACATTCCCAGAACATGTGGAGCAGGCTACCTGTCTCCGTTGAGCACCTAGGGCAAAGGTCAGAGATAGCGTCATTCATCCTGTGAAGTCTTTCCGGCGTAAAATAGGTCCTATGGAGAATGTTAAATTGCATACGTTTATGTCGAGTGTTATATGAAAAAGATAGTGCGGACTCACATAGTGATTCCCATTCATCTTCTTCAAAGGTACAGTCCAGGTCCCGCTCCCATTTGTTCTTGGCGTTTAGGGGTATTATTTCTGTAAAGGTCAGAAATCTATTATATGTTAATGATAGGATGCCTCCAGTGTGAATAACTCCTTTTAGAATATCATCTATGAGGAGGGGTTTTGGAAGAGTGGAGTTTCCTCCCTGACCTGTACCTATGAAGTGTCTGACCTGTAGATATTTGTAGAAATTAGAAAGTGGAAGGTGCCGCGTAACTGTTCAAAGGACATAAGTATGTTATTATCATATATATTATATATGTATATGTTGTGTCTGTCCACTGTCTGTTACTTTGTTACCCCCCCCCCCTCTATGTAAAGCGACCTTGGGTCCCTTGAAAGGCGCTATATAAAATGAAGTTATTATTTATCATATAGGTCCCCAAAAGTTTTAATTCCCTGAGTGTACCACTTCTTGGTGATGCCATCTCTAAGTGATTCTGGTAAAGCTGGACTGTTGTGGAAGGGAGTCTTCCTGTGAAATGCAATAAAGCTACCAAGATGTGTCTGAATCTCAAACCATGTTGGTGCTGTGTGTTTAATAAATGGGTTTTATTCTATTCTTCAGGGTGTGGTACGACCGGATAAAAGGAATTCCGGCCAGCGGCACGTCCATCGTATGGCATTGTTCTGTTTGTCTCCAGGCAGGGGAATTAGTCGACTCATTCTGCCAAATCCACAGAGCCCTCGTCTGTGCAGCCCAGTAGTAACGTTGGAAGTCCGGGAGTTTCAGTCCACCACACTGGGGGGAATTATATCGGGTTTTAATTTTACTTCTAGGGACCTTCCTCCTCCATATGAATGCAGATATTATCCTTTGTAATTTCTTGAAGAAGTTCTTATGTATAGATATAGGGAGGGTTTGAAAAAGGTAGAGACATTTAGGAAGGACGTTCATCTTAATGCAGTTCACACGTCCGATTAGCGAGAGAGGTAGCTGCATCCATCTATCTAGGTCCTTCTCCACTTTTTTAAGTAGTCCGTCCTATTTTTTGATCAGCAGAATAGTTAATTGCTGCTAGAGTGGTTTGTTTACCCTTGTTTTATACTTGTTATTTTGTAAAATACAATACCTTTATTTATTTTGTATTTAAATATATTAGGGCTGTCAAAATGAATGCTTTAACTTGAGATTAATTTAAATTATTTAAAGCATTAAAATAATATAATCTAGATTAATCTATGGAGTGAAAAATCTTCAATGTTCTGAACTTTCAGGAGTATATTTGCTTGTTATTCAAAGAAAGCTATTAAAATAGTCTTTGATACTTTCTTTGTGTTGATTTTACATTAATTCCATGATTTTACTCAAGTAAATATCTCTTACAAGCTTCCGTCTTAAGTAGAAAAATGCCATTTTTAATCTAGATTAATTACAGAAAATTGTGAGATTAATTAGTTAATTATTTTTAATCAATTGACAGCACTAAAATATATAGATGTGTACCTTTTTTTGTTAATTTGTTAAATAAACATATTTTTTTAATAAACATAACATTGGTGCGGCTGGGTGGCGCAGTGGGCAAGGCGCTCGCCACCAACGCAGGAGATACTGGTATCGAGCCCAGCTCTCGGCGTTGCTTCCGGCTTGGCCGGCCGTCGTACTAACACAATTGGGAGTGTTAGAGGGTGGGAAAGCCGGTGGGTGGGTCCTGGTCGTTGTAAACGGCGACTCCTACAGTTCGGTCGGGGCGCCTGTGTGAGGTTTCTGTCCTTGCTCTCTCACTCGTTCTGTTCCCTTAACCACCCTCGCTCTGTTTTCATTTGTTTTTTCTGTTAATTATTTCATTCCCTCGTTCTCACGCTTCTCCCCATTGACGTCATCAGAAACGTCGCTGATTGGTTCTCTCAGGTCCGCACGCTTTTCAATCACATTCCCCAGCTGTCACTGCTTGTCAATCAATCGATCCCTCATTATTTATACCCCGTTTCTCCACTCTAAGTTTGTTGGTTCGTCTTGATTTTTCTCTGATTGCATTCCCCGTTTGTTGCTGCTGCTGCTGCTTTGCTCTGTGCTATTTCTCCAGGAATTCCAAGAAGCCTTTCTCTCGGACACCTGTTCCCGTGGCGCGCGCTCGCTCCGCTGTTTGTTCCAGCACCATTACGCAGTACGTCTGGGTGAGTTAAATTGACTGTCATGATCTATTCCGTTTTTCGTGTGTAATTATTACACTGAAGACTACCACCTTTTTCTCAGACAGTCACTCACCCAGCTTCTCTATTTTTGCTTGTTCCTTTATGGGATAATATTTTTGGGACCTTCCATCTCCCTCTGTGTGTTGCTCACACCGAAGTTATTATTTCACTATTGGATTGTTTTGGACTTCACTAACTGTGTGTATATTACACGAAGATATTCACTGGGACTGTGTTTGGATTTTGCTAACTGAGTGTACATTACACGAAGATATTCACTGGGACTGTGTTTGGAGTTTTGCTCACTGTTTGTATTACACGAAGAGATTCACTTGGGCTGTTTTGGAATTGTGCTCACTGTGTTTAAATTACACGAAGAATTGTTCACCCTGTTCTCCTGCTCGTTCAAACTGCACTGTGTTGACTCGTTCCCTCTCCCCCTCTCTCGGTCTCGCAACACATCTGAGATTCTGCCGAGAGAATTCTGCAGAGCGGTTCAGACGTCAACACCTGCTATCCCCAAGACTACCATCACGGGAGAAGCTGCAGAGCAGCAGAACTTTGCCCCTTGTCCTATGTACCTGTCTTGTTGACTTGCCTTTCCTGTACTCTTTATATTTAGTATCAAATAAACAAGCCCTCGTATTTGGCAACTCTGAATTCCCACTCTCTTGTGTCGTTGCGTTTGGGGTCGGTGTCAAACCATAACAGCCTGCTCAGCGAGAAAAGGATCTAAGGGGGGTAGTGTGATCCTTCCACACGTTACACCCTCTCAGTGAGAGTCCGCGCTGCCAGGTGAAAAGAAGCGGTTGATTGGCTACACATGTGTCGGAGGAAGCATGTGATAGCCTCCACTCTCCCAGACCGACTGTAGGGGGTAGAGTGCGCAGCGACCAGGAAGGGGATTGGGAATTGGCATAACGACTAACATTGGGATGGGAGAAAAATTAAATAAAAAATAAACATAACATTTATTGAAAGATATGTGTGTGACTGTGTATAATAATAATAATAAATAATAACTTTATTTGTATAGCACTTTTCATACAGAGGTTGCAGTTCAAAGTGCTTCACAACAGTAAAAAATACAGGCATAAGCGAGCAAGGTAAGGCAAATCACAGTTCTTCAGTAATACAAATAATAAAATAGAGTAGATTAGATTAAAAAGTGCAGTTTAAAATAGGCTAAAATAATCAAATAGAATGGACAGTAGAAAAGTGTGATAAGATTGTTCATTAAAAAATATATAACAGAGCAGTGTATCGCTCTTAGTACTTTGAGTTTCTTTACAAAGTTCTAACATACAACAGAGCAGTCCGTCGCTCTAACATACAACAGAGCAGTCCGTCGCTCTAACATACAACAGAGCAGTCCGTCGCTCTAACATACAACAGAGCAGTCCGTCGCTCTAACATACAACAGAGCAGTCCGTCGCTCTAACATACAACAGAGCAGTCCGTCGCTCTAACATACAACAGAGCAGTCCGTCGCTCTAACATACAACAGAGCAGTCCGTCGCTCTAACATACAACAGAGCAGTCCGTCGCTCTAACATACAACAGAGCATCGCTCTAACATACAACAGAGCAGTCCGTCGCTCTAACATACAACAGAGCAGTCCGTCGCTCTAACATACAACAGAGCAGTCCGTCGCTCTAACTTACTCTTACTCTTACCTACACGACAAATTTCTTAACTTTGAGTTTCTTTACAAAGTTTTGAATTACGGTTTTGAATTACAACAGACATATGAATTTGATTGGAAGTGTATGAAAGTAGGTAGGGTAAGAGAATAGTGCAGGTAAGTAGGTAATAAAGTAATAATAATACATTATTTATTTATTAGATATTACGTTTTCGAATTCTTTTTTACAACTGGGGTAGGTAGGTAACATTTTTAGACTAAAGTACCGAAAGAAGTACCGTTGGGTACCGTTATCGATTCACAGGTACCGGTATCGGTTCAAATGTGAACGGTACCCATCCCTCGGTACAATATGGATGGAGGGGATCACGTCTGCAGTAGTGGCTGTAGCTTTGCTAATATTTTTAGTCAGCCGTTCACACGGATCGAGGATGATCAAGATGTTTTCAACCAGAGTCCATTGGTCGGCGTTGGGTGTTGCTGGCAACTTGTATTCTACAGCATAAGCTGCGATAGCTTGCTTCTGCTTCACCAGACTCTGGAGCATGTAGAATGTACTGTTCCAACGTGTGGCCACGTCTTGTTGGACTCGTGATTTTGTTATTTTCAGGGCCACCATTAACTCTTCCAGGCGGGTGGTCGCTACTTGGGAGTGCTTAAAGTGTCCAACAATCTTCCGACCGATGGCAACACAGTCAATCACAGCTCTTTGGCTCAGCACAGCCTCGTTCACAGCCAGCTGTAAGGTGTGGGCCATGCAGCCCAGGCTATCAACATTGTAATCCTCCATAGCCTTTGCCATGCGTTGTCTCTTAGGAGAACATGGACTAGGGCTGGACGGTATGGTCTAAAATGTATATCACGGTATAATTTGAAGCATAAACGGTAATGGTATATATCACGGTATATTAACTTATCTTAAAAGGTCTATATAAATGCTTCTGAAGGGGTAAAACACTGTTATGGCAGCTATTACTGTACTCTTGTATTACTAGGACATATTTCACATAGTACAGAGGTATTTTAAGAACATCTATTGTGCAAAACTGCAATAGAAAAATGCAAAACCTTTTCTCAAGTGTCTGCAGGCAGGTAACGTAACGCGTATCTTGGATCCAGTGCTTTGGCCATGTCTTTAAAGCCCTTTCGATCGACAGTTTGAAAAGGAACCATATCATTACACAAGTAAACAGTGACAGCGTTTGTTATGTCGGTCCACCGCTGGCTTTTTTTGTCGTTTAACTTAACTTAAAACGTAAATAATAAAATGATTCTGTTACAGCTGCTGAGCTATACTATAGCTAATGTCCATCAATATCTTCCTTTTTAATGAAATAGGTTTAAGAATCGAATCAGGATTGTTAGCAGAGAGAGAGGGGGATGGGGGAGACGGAGTGAGAGGGAGGGAGGGAGGGGGCTGCTGCTATAGTGGAGCTAACGTTGGCAGCCCCCTGTCTCCCCCACCCCCAATGGTTGGCTTGCTGAGGCTACATCAACACAGGCTGCTAGGAGTGGAGCTAACGTTAGCTTTCTGAGGCTACATCAACAGTTAACATTACATAAGGTTTTAGCGCGAAGCGGGCATTTCAGAATGGAGCGGATGCAAAGCATGTTAGACGATTGGACCCGTCGCAGAGTTTACATTACACATAGAAACTACACGACTCGCGAGAGAAGTTGTCACACAGCTGTGTGCAACGCAGGGCTGAAGAGCTAGTTCGCTTCTAGAATTGAAGGTCCGCTCTGTTCCGTGTCTATTATGAAATGACAATTGCGCGTTGACACGCCCACTACGCAAAGCCTCTGTGCTCCTAAATAATTTTTCCAGTTCTCACATATCTATTTTGCGAGTGAAATGGTCACACTGTAGAGCCATGCCTCAGCAAGCTAACGTTAGCTCCACTTAGCAGCCCCCTCCCTCCACACTGTGGTTACGTCATTGCTACTTTAGAGTTGCTCTACCGGTCACAAGGTATAGTCAAAATCCATACCGTGGCGCAAATTCATACCGTTTATACCGTCCACCCCTAACATGGACCATCTCTTTCGTTATGTTCCATTTCCATTAGCTACAAAAGCCAAACGGATCATATCGGCAGTGTATTTCCTTGTATTGGGGGAGTGACGTCACAGCACGCAACCTCACGTTGTTCCATGCTGGTGGGCGCGGCTGTTATTGTTATTATCAGGCTCACCAAAACTAGCGAGCTAGCAGGGAGACGTTCACGCTGGTAATGCTTTCTTGCAAACAACAAACAAACAAACAAACAAACACTATGCGGAGGAAACAAAATACTGTCTACCGCATCTGGAATATACAGCACAGCACGACCAAACGGATAGAAAAAACCAAACCCGAAGCATCGACTTCTGGATTTCTTTACTGGATTTAAACCATAGTGCAGGTATGTTCCACCTTTGAGTTAAACATCTTTTGCATTGCACTATTCATGAACATGGAACACCATACTCACACACACCTCCAATGTACAGCCCCACCCCACCTACCCAACCAACCCCCAATGCACAGTTTCTATGTCAAATGTATATACACTCTTTTTCTGGATTTTTTTAGTATCACAAACAGTACTGCATTTGAAAATCTGGTATGTCATAAATGTATAGATGTAGCAGTACTGTCTATCTGTATGTCGTGTGTGTCATATGATGAATTGAAAATGGGGGACCCTGATGGAAACAAGACGAAAGTCAGGGCCCTGTTTCTTGTACCTGGATAACTGAGTTAGCCGGATAACTTTAGCTGGATAACTGGGTTAGCCGGACTTTCCGATTTCATGTACCTGGATTTTCCAGATCACCATGCCAACAGATCCAAAAGTTTGAGCCTGCTCGAAAGCAGAGTTCAAGTTCAAGTTAGCCCGATCACGCAGAGCCACGCCCCCGCAAAGAAGTGACAGCTCGTTTCCTGAAACTATTCCCACAGTCTACGATCTGCATTATACCATTCTGAATTACGTTTTTGTGCTCCATTCTTCCAGAGGGGGCTTTTGAAATGTAAAATAGACCCAAAATGCTGATATTAAATTCACTTTGTCCTAAATAATGCACGTTATATATACCGTGGCGACGGTGGCGCTCGCTCGTGCGATGTACACAAAAATGTGGTTATTTTAATTGTAACTGGGATTAAGATGTCTGATGAGATGCGCTGTTTGACGGATTTGAGAAATTGAATGAGCCGTTGACGTCACATGAATGAATGAGGATAAAGAAATAAAACTTCATTCAAAATAAGGAATATTCTAAACACGGGTCTCTCGTTCATTAATGTATAAACAATGAATTTATCCCATCTGGCACAGTGGCCCAGCGGTAGCGCTCAAGCCTGCCAACTTTTCGACCCGGGTTCAAATCCCGGTGTTTCCAATATGATTTTTTTGAATATAATATTAATGATTATACGCCAAAGTAGCCTGGTTTTAAGTTAAAATATTATAAATCTACATGCATTGAGGATGTCATTCTTTATATAGCTCTCAACGTGCACCAAATTGAATTATTCCTATATTGCAAAAAGAAGGACCCCGGTCTTGAACCCGGGTCGTCCGTGTGGAAGTCAAAAGAACAACCCGTTACACCACAGAGAAGATAAGTAAAACATTGACTATACATCAATCAATGGGCAAGAAAGCCGTCTCGTAATTCTGTATAACAGTTAACTAGTTATTTTCGCTAGCAAGATCTCATTTGATTATTCAATCCAGCAGGCAAGTTTAAAGAAATATAATCTGATTGATTGAGGTAATGAGGGACTTAGAATTAGCCTATAGATAACGCATTTAACTTGTCGGCGAGGCGATTGAGCCTATTGCAATCTGTCAATAAAGTCTTAAATCAATTAATCAATCAATGCCGTTGAGGATCAGGGTCTCTGCCATCGATACGTGCTGGCTTTCCACCTAAAACGGGAGCGCGCATCTAGCCTGACTCTCAAGTCTGGCTTGAGTTAACGAGACTGAATCCAGGTTTGTGAAACAGGAAAATCCCGGCTTCGAACATCGGGTTAACTGAAGCTGGATAATGGACATGTTGATCGACTTAGTTGAACCACGTACATGAAACAGGGCCGCATCCTCTTAACAATTGTATGTATTGAGCCGTACTGTACTGTACCCATTCTGCAATCTGTTAATAAACTTTTCAATCAATCAATCAATCAATACTGCAGTATGTAGGTTGTCAGTAGTGTGGGGTAAAATCAATCAATTTATGTCCCTAAATACATTTATTCATATCTTCCTATTATCAGGTCTCAGCCTGTATTTATTTGAGCATGTCTGTGGCCTGACTGAGGTGTCACAATCTATTTGTTACCGGAAGGGTCACTGCAGCTGTTGGTAAAAAGCCCCACAGCCCCAGAGGCCCAAGAACTGATGAGGTGACGGTTTTGGCTGACCACTGACAGGGAGCATTGTCAGGATCTAGAATAATGTATAATACCTATGAATCAATCCATTTATCAATTATAATAACCATAAGATATATACAAATGTGTGTACCATTAAAATGTGTTATTATGATATGGTATTAAAACAGGCCTATGTGTCACCATGACCCCAGCTGTCTGAAACTACCAGGAGACAGATGTAATTCTAGACCCTTGTCATTTCAACTGTTTACCTTATATAGACATTGTTTAAAGTCCAGAACCTTTCTTCATGCTAATTTGAAGAAAGCCACCTCATTCGCTCAGAACACCAACCAGCTGACTATAAAAATGACAATGTGATTCGGATCGGGAGACTTCTGCTCGGCCTTCACCAAAGCTAAGTTGGAACTCTCCACTCTCAGCTGTTTGTGTAAATACTCTGTAATATTGAATATTCACTCTGTAATAAATATTTGATTGCTAACACCCTCTCCTCATCTTTCAAGGTCAATAAAAGAATATGCCTTATCAGATGGTGACCCTGACGTGATTGACCTTGACGTTAAGGACGGACGAAAGGCAACTGGCAAACACTCGTAGAACGGATCCATTTAAAAACGGTGAGCCAGAGCCTGTTTAAACTCAAAATCTGCATAGATTAACTATTGTACATTATAATCTACGAGTGTTGGTCAGAGGCCCTGTCCGTGGGGTGATTTCTATAATTGGCTTAAGCAAAATGGACATATCAGCAAAGGAGTGAATAGACAATATTACAACCCCGGGTTTTCTTATTTTCTATTTTTAAGTCCTGTCGAAGGCCTGCAGCAGTACAATTAAGAAATCTCTCCAGAGGTCTATAGGAAAAGACCATAGTGTAAACAAAAGACCCTCAGGGCCTGGCTGTAATACAGGGACTTGAATCCTGCCAGAGTTATTAGTAGACAAAAAAATAGGATGGCTGTTCTGGAATGCGTTGGAATTACGAGCAGATTACGAGCGAGCGATTGATCTGCCTCGCTTAGTCCTGTATTAGTCTCTAAATTGCGTCAGCCAACTGCATCCTAGTCTGCAAAATAAGCTTAGTTCGATTAAAAAGGTTAGTGATAATCTTGATAATCTTAACTGCATGCGTGTAAACAGAGAGTAATTGGGTAGGTATTATTATATGTTCTGATGGTGTGAGCAATGGCTCAGAAGCAGTGGTTTTTAAACCTAACAGTGTCTATGCCTTGAAAACTCATGGAGTTCTCAAGATCAGGTTACATTGCAGTGATTAGGGAAGGGTGGGTTAAAAGACAAATCTCAACAAGAAAGACTGGATGAAATAGACATTCTTGATGTATTTGATTCTATCAAATATTAATAGAATTGAAGTCAAAAGCATTCAGAGGTTTCAAGATTTACACAGGGGAAAGGGGGGAATAGCATATAGGCTTGACTGGCGAATTGGCATAAGTTGGCATAAGTTGTTGTCTTTCCTAACAAGCAAACACACACACACACACACACACACACACACACACACACACACACACACACACACACACACACACACACACACACACACACCCACACACACACAGGGCATTATTGCCCTTAGCGCCTATAGTGCAAACGGATTACATATAGGAACACACATCTATAGCATGACAGTGAGATTCATGTATGAGTCTGGAATACATGGTGGGGGAATGCATGGTGGGTGTGAATAAATGTTGTTGGGTGTGAATAAATGTGGAATTTGTTTTTTGTCTAGCCTATGTTTGAATAGAAGATCCCGGGAACAATTAGTCGTGAATAAATGTCAAAAAGCTCCTTAGTTAATTGAATAGCCACTAATCACACCTTGTTTTATTAGTTATTTTGAGCATGGCTCAGTGCAGTAAGTCAGTGTGTATACACTGTAAGCATGAAAAGCAGTTATTTGCGCCACAAGTAACAGGGAGTATCAGATGTCACTCACCTCAGACACCTCACACCTCCCCTGTATTCTTCAAAATCACCCTTTCACAATCGGTGTAAGCAATGTTAATATGGACTTCTGTTATGTGTGAGTCAATGATCACACCCGGGTTGTACCAAAACGTACATACATGTCCAAAACACTCGCTTGTTAAGAGTCCACACAACTGTTCGCTTGCGTATATCCAACAACAACATAACTTCCGGTGCCCGTCGTAACTTTTCACGCTGTCACACTTTATTCTTCAAACGTACTTCCACTCTGACACAAGCCAGCCAAACCAGAGTTTAGCCTTGCTAAATTGAGCACACAGCAAGCTTCCGGTTTAACAAAGTAAAAGTCCCATAGAAAATTACACCGTATAACTAAAACATTGGAAATCCAATTTCCTTTATAAAATTATAATTAGGAAACTAAATTGGATCCTTTACAGTCTGTAAATAACATGTGTTTGTGAATGGTTGTGCTAATGAGTAATGGCATTAACGGTTCTCCTTTTTCGCTGGTCCCATCACTCAAAACATTTATTTCCGTCGTTTTCCAATCGCCCCCTCGCAACAGGAGGTGGTGGTGGGGGCTAGATCCATTATTGTTTTTTGGTTGTATTTGTGGACGTCAGGCGCAGCTGTCGTCAGGCCACAGCACCTCTAGCTAAAACAGACCAGAATAACACACTAACACTGCCTCTCGCAACTACAATTAAAAATGTATTTGGCCTTTTAAATGTTAAATAACCTCCTTTTCCGCGGCGCTACGATAAGCGATGTGTGGCTAAATCTTTCATTATCAAGAACTTCCTAGAAATCTGTGACAGATGCGCACCGAAATACTGCATGTGTGAATTTTAGAATGCCCTGAATGTAACCAGCGTGCAAGTGTGTGAAGTGAATGGTTCGGTCACGTGTGAGGAGCAAGTTGTGGGTTCTAAACAGGAGGACATCAGCTCTCCTAACCAAATGGATGAAACCTTATTATTATTTATATAACAAAATAATAGCTCTTTTCAGGTCATACTGGACAAAATAAAGAACTGAAATAATATGAATACCTTTTCTGTATTAGAATCCAGCTTTAGAATATATATTTGTGTCCAATGTAATATGAATGGTAAAAGAGAGACCTCAAACTGTAGTCGTTTAAATTATTATATCATAAGCATCTTATGTCACCATAAATCAAGCCAAACCATACGTTTTAGGAATAAAATAGTTTAAAGTTATTTCAACATTGCAGTCAAAATGCTCGCCGTACACAGCTTTATTAGACAGAAATATATGGCCAAGCTTTGCACGGTTGCACTGCACCTCCCATTCGTAAGAATTATATTTGCAATTGCAGTTTAATCTATGTTGTGAGCTAAATCAACATGGCTCTGGCTGCGTGTGATGGGGGAGCCACACACACAAATGCTTGCCCCGGAGAGAGTGCTTTTTACAGTATAGAAAACAGTGAATAGAAAAGGAATGCCGTAAATCCTCTAATAGTGGAGAGGACGGGCCTCTTTGATAAATGCAGACAAAATAAATATAGGCCGGCTTCCAATACAAGGTCGCATGAATGATCATGCCGTGATACAGAATGAGATAAACTCTTGGAAAATGCAGGTTAAGCACTGTCTCTCTCTACCGTGCCCACTACACTCTGACCACATTAACGGGTTTCCCTACTCTCCAACTTCAGTGTGTGAATTACGTTAATCAATATTTAAATAATGTTAGTCTAAATAAATGAAATTAAGGCCTGCCTCTTATATAGGCCTCTAAAGGCCTGGTGCTCTTTGGAGCTGAGGACGGTAAATACAAGACCCGTCCAATATTAGAGAAGATACGGTATATTATACAATACAACATGCAATCTGAAGTATGACGTAAAATCTAAATACAGTGAGGTACAATGCAGACAATACAAAAGGTAAGGTGCAAATGAGGTATGAATATAGTACAAATCTCTTCAATAATAGATAAATAAAATGTAGTGTTAAAGTGCCTATAAAGTTAGTGTTAAGGTGAGTGTTTGTTTAAAAGATGGCCTGGGAAATTAATAGAAGTTTAAAGGACAAAAGATAGACGTGTAGAATAACTACTTCCCAAAAATAATAGATTATCCAAACGTCAAGTTCCAATACACTATCCTCGGAGGGGTGTGGTCTGCGTGCACAAGCGCCTGTGCGTCTCTCTAGCTCTGAGCAGACAAATAGACGCAAGGCATTCTGGAACTTGTATTTCTACCAACTAATGTGACGATGGACGTAAATAATAGTATCTCTTGGCTTTAATGTAATGTAAATGTAAACAATAATCGATATTAACATATAAAATATAATTCATTAATCTGGCCTATTAAGTTACAACCAATAGAAGCACAACTTTGATGGGTGGATTGATTGATTGAGTATTGACTGCTGACTTGATGAATGGGGTGTCTGATTGATAAATGGATGAGTGGGTGACAATTGAGTGACAGAAAGTAATTGAGTATATTCTTAGATCAACTGTGAGTAAGTAGTGCATTGCAAATAAGTGATTTACATCATAATTTATATATTGACGGCTTCCTGTTGTACTGATTAGATGCTGTCATTATTTGCATAGTTACATCTCATTATGAAGTGTTCAACCTGGTTGACACGGAATGACAGCTCTGGGGGACTATTGATAAGAGATGTATTAATATGATGGACTACAATGGAAGTAGTCAATTGTTGTCCTGCCTCTCTCTCTCTCTTGCCCTGCATGTTCAAACCATGTCAGGGATGGGCGTTATGTTGTCAGACGGTACCGCTTTGATTCAACATTTTCTTTCTACCAAAAAACGAATGTCCTTTCAAGGGAACAATTATCAAGACGTTTTGTCTGGACGAGTCCAAAAATTCAACGCAATGACTACAGTGGAGCTAGGATTTTCTGGTGAAAAGATGGCCGCCGGCAACCAAATTCAAGTTAAAGGGGCGTGTTTAGCCTCTATTCTGGCCGGAAAAGATCCAAACTAACCTACCTGTACTGGTTCATCAAAAACTCTCCTACCCATACTGGCCCATCCTAACTTACTATACTGGTCCAATTGTTAAAACAGGGTAAAAGAGGGGTTCTGATTAGGGGGTAAGTACTGTAGGTCAACATTAGCATAGGTGTTTGTGTTTAAGGCTGGTTGACAGCAGCAGCTGACCAGTGTCCAGGGACCTGGTCTCCTTTAGATTAGACCATTCTGGTAGTCATGGCACGATCGATGTCACTCTCTTTTGGGGAAAAGGTATACTGCAGTTGAATTTAGGGTTTTCAATGGATCGGGTAATCAATCAAAAAGTGCATCCTATCATCCTGTCCTATAATTCCATATCTTAAGACTTGGTTCCGATACAAATTAGAAGACAGATAAAATAATTGATATTACCTAATTTTGGCCAAAATTAAGTTATTTTAATTAAAACCGGTATTGCGATGCTTGGAAAGACAATACATTTAAAATAAGATAAAACCACAGGGATAATTTGGAATGAATAAATAGCTTAAGTATCTTTCATTTAGGTTTAAATAATAAGGTCATCACGAAAGGGGGGTAAACCCTGAATTACCTTATTGTGCTCCGTTTTGTCTGTCTGTTTGTTTCTTTAAGTGAGTCATTAATAAGTGTTTCAATGTGTATCTTATTTGTTTTGTTCCTTCTGCTTTTGAAAAATTGAGGAAGCTTGAAAGTAAATAGTGTGAGGAGAGTATTGTAGGAATATAGAAACCTTTGTAGCACCTTTTTACATTTGTTTATTGATAGGTTCAAGTAGGAGAACGATTAGAATAATATTAACAATAATAATTTGACATGGTTGTTCCGTTACCGCGCAGTTTAGATTAAATTCTCGGGTTACTGTTTTCAGTGGGAGTAAATTTAAGGTAAATTTAAAGGGGGGGGGGATTCCAGGGACAGATACTAAATTAGATTAATTTAGAAAATTAAGAATATATAGACAGAGAATGCCACAATAGGAGACTTTATGGGAAATAGTTCCTAATTAATGGTGGCTATACTTCACTATATTTACTAGACTTATAGGTTGGTTTAGTACTCAACAAAATAATGAACAAGTTCAGAGGTCAATCCTGAATGGTTCTAGAATATAATCAAATTAGCTGAGGAGCCTACCTGCCCAGAGGAAAAGGACCAAGAAACGTTTGGTTGCTCCATTGCTAGTGTCATCACACATCTAGAACATTTGGCTCATCGGAGGGAGAAGAATCCGATACATGTTACAGCCACAGCCAGGCTCTCTCCCTCTCTCTCTCTCCCCTGTCTGGCAGCAGTCTCCACGCCCTTATATGGGCAGCTTCCTGTCCCTCCTTCTCCACGCCATCTACCTGGTCAACCTACACACATGAGGCTCATCAGATCATCACCGAGGCTGGATATGAGGCCTGTGCCCCTGCCACTCCCCATCCGAGGGAGGCTTCACCACCGTGGATCACACAAACCGCGGACTACTCTTCACTCGTGGACGTCTCCAGCCTGGACACAGCCCGGTGTCACATGGAGCGACCTCCTTGCTATACATTCAGCATGAAGCAGCGGCGAATACATGAAGGGGGAAAAGATGTTGTCTCCCGCAGATTGCAGACTTGGGAAAGGAGTATGGTATGAGTAAGAGCGGCCACAACACATGCTAGACTGTGAAAAGAACAATGTTGACCACTTTTGCTATAGACAATTCATCACCAGTGACCCTTGGACCCTTCATCACCAGTAACCCTTGGACCCTCAACTACATTGCAGGAGTTACATACAGTATATATGTTATCAACAGCAGAAGACTATACTATAACAAGGAGATCATAGGATTTATTTCATTTATAAAAATGTCTCTGCCCCTGGAATCCGATATAAGGTTTGATATGTTATATGAATTAAACTGACGCAACCAGTTATGATATGAGTTATATACGTTATATTATCAGTACATAGGTAACCAGATGTAGTCTATTTATGCTTTTTTATTTGAATTTGGAGACAGATATCACTGTTGCATACAAAGGTTTACATCGATTGAAAGTGAGTATGAAAAGTATGAAAGTGAACCAGATGGGAAGTCAATAAAGACTCCGGAACATTTTTCCACCCCAGGCTTGCCCTACTGGTAAAATGAAAGGAATTTTTGAGTGAATGAAAGTTCTCCTCATATTGATTGTCATTGCTATATTTTGATTCACCACGCAAAAGGGGGGTGGTATTTTATTTCAATACATAACTATGAGGGTCGGTCCCCGTTTTTTCCATTCCCTTTTCCTTGATGATTTATAGAGCCAGTGTTTATTTCCTTGTATTATGGATGTGTTATACAACTGTACTATTGATGCTCTTATTGTGTACTATTGATGCTCTTATTGTGCAGTTTTATGCCTTATGTTCTACTGCTTATGCAGTCTCACCCTTTGTGTATTCGGAGGAATACGATCGCTAAGGCCAGTGGGATGGTGAGTAAGAGTTTCCCCTGCAAAAGTAACGACTGGTCGCAGGGGTTTTCGCGCTCATACAAAGGGTTGGAGGTTTTTTCCATATCATTATGGTTGGTGTTCTGAGAGTTTTGGTCATTTTGTTTTATATCTTTAGGTTGTTCACATCATTAATGATGTGAAAGGGGGGATTGTGGGGTAAAATCAATCAATTTATGTCCCTAAATACATTTATTCATATCTTCCTATTATCAGGTCTCAGCCTGTATTTATTTGAGCATGTCTGTGGCCTGACTGAGGTGTCACAATCTATTTGTTACCGGAAGGGTCACTGCAGCTGTTGGTAAAAAGCCCCACAGCCCCAGAGGCCCAAGAACTGATGAGGTGACGGTTTTGGCTGACCACTGACAGGGAGCATTGTCAGGATCTAGAATAATGTATAATACCTATGAATCAATCCATTTATCAATTATAATAACCATAAGATATCTACAAATGTGTGTACCATTAAAATGTGTTATTATGATATGGTATTAAAACAGGCCTATGTGTCACCATGACCCCAGCTGTCTGAAACTACCAGGAGACAGATGTAATTCTAGACCCTTGTCATTTCAACTGTTTACCTTATATAGACATTGTTTAAAGTCCAGAACCTTTCTTCATGCTAATTTGAAGAAAGCCACCTCATTCGCTCAGAACACCAACCAGCTGACTATAAAAATGACAATGTGATTCGGATCGGGAGACTTCTGCTCGGCCTTCACCAAAGCTAAGTTGGAACTCTCCACTCTCAGCTGTTTGTGTAAATACTCTGTAATATTGAATATTCACTCTGTAATAAATATTTGATTGCTAACACCCTCTCCTCATCTTTCAAGGTCAATAAAAGAATATGCCTTATCAGTAGCACACAATAATAAATAATAATAATAATAATAATAATAATAATAATAATAATAATAATAATAATAATAATAATAATAATAATAATAATAATAATAATAATAATAATAATAATAATAATAATAACAATAATAATAATAATAATAATAATAATAATAATAATAATAATAGCATAGGAGGAGCAGTACCGTTTAATAGACTGTTTTTTAAGAGCATGAGCTTCAGATACTGGATAGACCTTCAAACATAAAGAACATTTTCTTGAAGTATAACACTCCAACCCATCAAGTGCTCCTGTGGAATGGCTTTTTAGTCTGGGAGGGTTGGTGCTCACGCCTAGAAGGAACAGACTTTCTGAGGTTTGAGAAGATTCTGTTACTGAGATATAATCACTGGTTTACTCACCCCTCTCCCCTGTTTCACTAGGAACATTAGAACCATATCTGAATAGGGCAGGCCTCAAAGGTAGGCTACATATCAGCCTACATGTGGTGTTATTGACCATTTATCTTTTGTGAAATCTATAGATATATAGATAGGCCTACCTGCCCTATTAGTACATTTTACTCAAACTGAGTACATTTTACAATCTTTTTTTGTCATTCTTATGTTGTGGCAGCAGCAGGGACGACGACTTCGTAACCTAGTTACTTTCAAAGTAACTAAGTTACTCTGATAATCAAGTAATCAGTAAAGTAACTAAGATTACTTTTTAAAGGAGTAATCAGTAATCAGATTACTTTTACAAGTAATCTGTGGCATCACTGCTGCTGAGTCTCTGAGGAATTTGGAGGGGATGTTGTCATGGCCAGTGGCCTTGTTCGGTTGGAGGGCGCTCAGTTTTTTGAGTACCTCATCTGTAGTTACCATTTCCAGTTTGAAATCGTCTTTGTGGACGCCTAGGTTCTTGTAGTATGCTACTATGTGTTCTACCCCATACTGCCCTGAGTGGGAGGGTAGTTTGTTTACCAGTGTTGTGGCTATGTTTGTGAAGAAAGTGTTTAAGTTGACACAATATCTTATAAAACAAGGTAACATTGTGCACCACATCACTCATTCATTCATTATCTTCTTCTCAGTATTAATGAAAGGAATGATATGGGTTAACAAAATAAGTATTTTAATATTATTCATATTCCCTTCATATTACATATCAAATAGTGAATGAATGACTGATGTGATATGAAGGAAATTATGCACAATCAACAAGGATCTATCTCTGCAGTTATTTAGGCTAGAGATAATCTATGAAAAGCAGAATACCAACAACATTGCCATCTACCAGGGCCCTGTTTCATGTACGTGGTTCAACTAAGTCGATCAACATGTCCATTATCCAGCTTCAGTTAACCCGATGTTCAAAGCCGGGATTTTCCTGTTTCACAAAGGAGGATTCAGTCTCGTTAACTCAAGCCAGACTTGAGAGTCAGGCTCAAGTCAGGCTAGATGCGCGCTCCCGTTTTAGGTGGAAAGCCAGCACGTATCGATGGCAGAGACCCTGATTCTCAACGGCATTGATTGATTAATTGATTTAAGACTTTATTGACAGATTGCAATAGGCTCAATCGCCTCGCCGACAAGTTAAATGCGTTATCTATAGGCTAATTCTAAGTCCCTCATTACCTCAATCAATCAGATTATATTTCTTTAAACTTGCCTGCTGGATTGAATAATCAAATGAGATCTTGCTAGCGAAAATAACTAGTTAACTGTTATACAGAATTACGAGACGGCTTTCTTGCCCATTGATTGATGTATAGTCAATATTTAACTTATCTCCAATGTGGTCCAACGGGTTGTTCTTTTGACTTCCACACGGACGACCCGGGTTCAAGACCGGGGTCCTTCTTTTTGCAATATAGGAATAATTCAATTTGGTGCACGTTGAGAGCTATATAAAGAATGACATCCTCAATGCATGTAGATTTATAATATTTTAACTTAAAACCAGGCTACTTTGGCGTATAATCATTAATATTATATTCAAAAAAATCATATTGGAAACACGGGGATTTGAACCCCGGTCGGTGGATTGGGAGGCTTGAGCACTACCGCTGGGCCACTGGGCCAGATGGGATAAATTCATTGTTTATACATTAATGAACGAGAGACCCGTGTTTAGAATATCCTTTGTTTTGAATGAAGTTTATCTCTTTATCCTCATTCATTAATGTGACGTCAACGGCTCATTCAATTTCTCAAATCCGTCAAACAGCGCATCTCATCAGACATCTTAATCCCAGTTACAATTAAAATAACCACATCATGTGTACATCGCACGAGCGAGCGCCACCGTCGCCACGGTATATATAACGTGCATTATTTAGGACAAAGTGAATTTAATATCAGCATTTTGGGTCTATTTTACATTTCAAAAGCCCCCTCTGGAAGAATGGAGCACAAAAACGTAATTCAGAATGGTATAATGCAGATCGTAGACTGTGGGAATAGTTTCAGGAAACGGGCTGTCACTTCTTTGCGGGGGCGTGGCGATAGTTCAGGCTAACTTGAACTTGAACTCTGCTTTCGAGCAGGCTCAAACTTTTGGATATGTTGTCATGGTGATTTGGGAAATCCACGTACATGAAATCGGAAAGTCAGGCTAACCCAGTTATCCAGCTAAAGTTATCCGGCTAACTCGGTTATCCCGGTACATGGAACGGGGCCCTGATATACATCTTATATTATTATTTTCTTCTTTTCCTAAAAATGTGAACTGTCCCTTTAAACATCTATCTCAGAGGCAAGAGAGAAAATCACTGAAAGCTAAAGGCATACACATATTTATTCAAAGATAAAAGAGGTAGAGGCTGACATGAATACCTGCTTGTAGATCTTCCACCAGCTCATTCCTGTTGAGCTTCTTCAGTATCTCCTCTGTAATCTTCACAGCTACATCAGAATAGTGCTGCACCATCAGATCCACCACGTCCTGTATGTCAGCATTCTCCAGCCGGCTCTTCGGGATGGGAGGGTAGCCCTTCAGGACATGTTGGTTCAAATACCACCGGAACTTGTTCAGCTCCTCCCTTCTTAACTCGTCCAGGATTTTGGACAGTCGTGTTGAATGCGCTGCCATTGTTGATCACTGGTAAAACAGAACAAAGCTTGTAAATGTTTTCATCTTGAGACCCTGACGTATATTGTAATAAGCATATAGGTAGTTATATAGCATACTGGCCAATCGCGCCTCGCATGGTCACGTGCAAGTGAGGTGCATGTAAAATGTTTCCACGGGCCCAGTAGGTGCTGGAGAGATGATATCTCATAATGGCAGAGCGAGACGCTCAGCCAGTATTCATATAACTAGGGTTATAGGATAACCTTCGTTATCTAACACAGTTTACTGAAGGAGAGGAGATGATAAAATGAGGTTACCCCAGACTCCAATAGCGAGGGGCAATAAACTTGGATTCCCAAAACATGGTTTCCCTTAGTATTTTATTTGGCTGAGGCCCAGAGAGAGTTGGTTCAACACAAGGGAAGAATGATAATATTGTACATTACATGGTTATGATGACATCATACACTGTCACACTTGCCTGGCCAATCAGAGTGACATTCAAACATTGTATCCTCCATTCAGGTCCTACTTACAGACCAAGGGTGCGGTTACACCTTTCGTTTCATTTTCGTATCATTGTCATATGCGTTTCGCCGCGACGTCGTGCGCCTCGAGTCACACTTTCGTTTTTTTTTCGTTTTTGTCACCCGAGCACACTGATGTAGTACACTGCCAAAGCAGTAGGTGGCAGTAGGTGGCAAACATGAAGGCAATTTCAACCAATCAGAACTGAATGTGCCAATACACTTCCTGGAAGCTCCAGCAAAGAAAATGTCAATAAGGCAGGCGCCTATGCCGCGCCACCATCTTGCCTATTTACTCAATGCAGCAATTCTTTTTCAGCAAAGCCTAATAAAAGTGCAATAAACAAAACGGATACATTCACTGTGTGTTCTGCCTGTCATTTGTTGATGAAACAAAACTAACATCAACACAAGTGACCACCAAGAGCGGATAGTTTAGTCTAAAAAACGATCGGTAGCATTGTTAGCTGCATGCTAACGTCAATGGAATTTGCCATTATAACAGTATAGCATTGTGGCTAGAAGCTAACGTTAGCTCACGCTACTTAGCCAGCACCAAACTGATGATATCGGGAGCTATCAGTGGTTAGATAACATTAGAGACAACGCTGTGTGTATTAAACAAAGGTGAATAGATGACTGGGCCATTTTGTTTAATGCTTGTTAAGTTGAAAGAGGAGCTTTGAGCTAACAGGGTTTGATAGCTAACACTAGCTCATGTTATCCAGTGGCAGTGCCAATCGGTAATGCTAGCAGAATGAATGGATGTAAACTTTCTTTAACATATTGCATATGGGTACAATACAATACGGCTTAATACAAACAATTGTTAAGGGAATGCAGACTGTTGTAGCTTGGACTGGGGTCCTTATAACAATAACTTGACAACACATAGTAGCTGCAGCTATTTGGTTTGGGACAGCTCTCTGTCACCGGAAGGGCATACAGATGGTATCTACTGCGCATGGGCGTTTTCGCAACAACGGCTCCGTGCTGACTACACGCTGTTGTCTGCGCGTTTTTTAGCGTTTCTCCAAAACGCAAACACAATTTTGCGTTTCAGCCGTATCCACAAAAAAAAGCCAAAAAACGCATTTCTGTGTAATAGGGACATGAAACGTATTCAAAAACGTATAAAAAACGCCACAAATACACTAGTCTAACCATGGCCTTGTGGCCTTTGGTTTAAACTTTATCTATGGGTGTGTCTTCACACCACTGTGGCTTCTGCCTGTGACATCTGGCTTAATCAAAGCCACTCCTTTTTTAGCATATGATATAATAAAACATTTCTAGGCCGTATCTTTAGTGTAATGATCTCTATATATCCAGAATTAAAACAGGGTATTAATAAGCTGCAATTTAATACTAAACACTCCATACTTGAGTTAAACTATACCAATAACAGCCTGATTGGCATTCACAGTGATAAATAAACTTAAGACACTTAAAAGAGAAATAGTGAATACAGACTCTATACCCTTATGTATAGATATGTAATATATAATTAAAGAGATAATCATATATTGTTATATGCTCCTCCCAATCTAAATGACATTCAAATATACCTTCTAATTTAATAAGTCACATTAATGATCTATATATGTTTTTTCGTTTCTTTATAGAGGTCTTAATCCAATCAAAGCCAAACATTGTTTTTTACTCCAGTTGGAGCATGTCATGATTATTAATAGTCTCTACTCCTGTCTTTAATTTCAGAGCAGTTTGTGGTTCTGCTCTCCATGGCAGCTGTTCATACACGCTGTAACTTGTCGCTAACATGTGACTTTAGATAATCACACTTCAACTGGCCATTTTCATTGTTGGGCATTGGATTGAATTAACATCTCTTTTGTCTCTTGTTATCTTGATTAACCGCTGTCACAGTCCTGAGAGCATTCTCATGGCCCAAACTGCCCCCAGGCTCTACCACACCTTTTGGCATTCTGGTCACATTCCAAGTTAATTTTATACCACAACCCAAACTTGTAACGTTCTGGGTTATCTGGTCTTGTTAGACCTGAGAATCATGCTAATACATTTGGTCAATTTTCGAGGGCATTTTGCCCCAAGCCCCCGTTAATTTCGAACCCTGGTTGTTGTTGTAGAACTTGAAGGCTAGTAGTAAATAAGTCTGCATCATTTGGACCTCCATGCTCCCGGGGGTCTGCCTTGATGAATGCTGTCTGGACGGCACTGAGACGGACTGTGTCTATGTAACAGGTACAACCTTGTACCTGCCACCAAACTTCCACCGCTCCTTGAGTGGGAGTCGAGCCCCGGGAGTCCGCACGGGGGGAAGCAACACAAACCGCTGCGCCAAGAGAGGAACTCCTCCCTAAGCGCTCACTTTGAATGCCTCTGGGGTGTTACGATTAGTACGCTTCTTTGGCATGATGAACCCAGATGGCAGAGTATTGATGAGACCGGAGACAGAACGTGACGATGAACAGTTTACTTCACAACAAGGTACATACACGACTAACACACACAGGTAACATTTAACAATGACCGCGCACAGCAGGGCAGGACAGACAGGACTATATACACAAGACTAATTGACAAGACACAGAGGGTAATTTACAAACAAGACACAGGTGTGGTAGACAGAAACAATAGAGCACAGAGTACGGGGAAAACAATAACAAACAACCAGACTAAAACATAATTACAAACCACAGACAGGGGAACACAAGACTAACAAAGTGGAGACAACAGATAATAAACACAACAAACACAACTGACAATAAATAACAATAAGTTGGTGTGTGAGCTGATGCCAGATTGGCATCAGCCCACCGGGTGGAAATGTAGACTGAGGGTTATTGTTAATGGGAGGTACTTGTGATGAATATGACTGTCTGAGTCCTGGTCCCACAGGGCCAGGACCGGAGGAAGTGTTACAGTACCCCGCCCTCGAAGGTCGACTCCCAGGCGACCCAACAGGCCCCCCGGGAACGGGGAGGGTGGGGGGGACGGAAGCCGCATCGGCGAAAAGAGGAGGGGGGAGGATGGGGGTTCGAGGGACGGGGCCTGCGGGAACAGGAACGGGGGGAGGGGGCTGACGAGGAGGGCTGGAGCAGGGAAGGATGGGGGATCGAGGGACGGGGCCTGCGGGAACAGGAACGGGGGGAGGGGGCTGAGGAGGAGGGCTGGAGCAGGGAAGGATGGGGGGAAGAGGCGACGGCTCCGGAGCGCGACCTGGGGCTGGGGTCTCCACGGTGGCGAGACCCCCCGCCGAACCCCGAACCGGAGGCTCCCTGGCGACAGGACGCGGTGCAGGACCCCCAACCGGGGTCCCTCCGGCAGCGGAATCCGACGTCGTCCTCCAGGTCTGCCATGGTGGTGGCTCGTCCTCTGGAACCTCCCAGGGCGGAGGAGACCTCGACCAGGCCGGCGAGGAAGACCTGCGGTCCTGGGAACCCCTTCCCCTGGGGCTGTGGCGTCGGGATCCGCGCCCCGTCCCCGACGCTCCCCTGCGGACCAGGCGACTCCCCACCCAGGGATCCAGCACCGGGGTGGCCGCGGCGCAAGCACCCGATGTCATCGGCGCCGCTGGCCCAGCCACTGCGTCCCATGGTGCCAGACCCAGAGCGGTAGCCTGGTCGGCACGCAGGACGGAGGCGCCCAGGATCCCGAGCGCGAAGCTGGCTCCGTCTCTCCTCTCTGCCGGGTCCAAGTTCGGCGCGGTCATTCTGTTACGATTAGTCCTACGCTTCTTTGGCATGATGGACCCAGATGACAGAGTGGAGATTGATGAGACCGGAGACAGAATGTGACGATGAACAGTTTACTTAAAGACAAGGTACATACACGACTAACACACAGGTAACATTTAACAATGACCGCGCACAGCAGGGCAGGACAGACAGGACTATATACACAAGACTAATTGACAAGACACAGAGGGTAATTTACAAACAAGACACAGGTGTGGTAGACAGAAACAATAGAGCACAGAGTACGGGGAAAACAATAACAAACAACCAGACTAAAACATAATTACAAACCACAGACAGGGGAACACAAGACTAACAAAGTGGAGACAACAGATAATAAACACAACAAACACAACTGACAATAAATAACAATAAGTTGGTGTGTGAGCTGATGCCAGATTGGCATCAGCCCACCGGGTGGAAATGTAGACTGAGGGTTATTGTTAATGGGAGGTACTTGTGATGAATATGACTGTCTGAGTCCTGGTCCCACAGGGCCAGGACCGGAGGAAGTGTTACACTGGGGAGTGAGTTTTACTTCCATGTACCGTAGTCACACTATCGCGGTGCATATCCGTTACATCTATAAACCTTAGAGCCGCTGACCTCTTCTTTTTCAGACGATGACCCCTTTGATGCCGTTCTCATCGCTGATAAACTGAAGGAGGTCGGCGACAGACTGAGTCGAGACGCAGAGTTTCAGGAGGCGCTGAAGCAGCTGAAGCAAGCGGTAGCACAACAGGTAAACACTACACACACACACACACACACACACACACTACACACCACACACACACACACACACACACACACACACACACACACACACACACACACACACACACACACACACACACACACACACACACACACACACACACACACACACACACACACACACACCATCCAGACACCACACACACACCATCCAGACACCACACGCATCACTAACACCACACACACACTACACACACACACACACACACACACACACACCATCCAGACACCACACACGCATCACTAACCCTGGCAGCGTTAGTGCCTTGCTCTAGCCATTGAGCTACACATGGAATTGAACCCCTAACCGTTTACACAGTTACCCTACTATTACACAGTAGTAGTAGTACTAATTTATATATGTTATGCCCAGTTGTTTAATCACCTGTACATTGTATATTATTACTATTGCACTTTACTGTTACATTTGCAGTTGGACGGCATCTGGCTGGATGCCAAACTTATTTCCGTTGTGCTGTATGATGACAACTACATTTGACTCTAATCTAATCTAACCACCCGCCCCTGGTAGACTAGGCAGAATTTCAGATAATGTGCTTGTATAAAGTGCTGAAGGCATTTCGTGTTTATTTTTGGTACACAACATTTCTAGGGGTATTAAGGGGTGCTGAATCCAAATCTGCTGTATACCAAGCTCAAAAATGTCAAATAAGGCCTCAAAATTGAGAAATCCAACATGGCCGCCAGCACCAGGCCCTCTCTCCACAAAAACAGGTGCTAAACCCACAGTTTTTATTCTACTGACATGAAAGTTTGCACAGAACATCTGCACCTAGGGAGGAAGAAAGTAGGAATATAGCTGGGGTGCAACCATGAGTAACAGGGTGTTTTTGACTGTCTAACTGTAATCTTTGTATAGGTGAGGATACAAAAAATGACATTTCTTCAGTGTTTGCAGGAATACTACAGCAATTTGGTAATAACTGTACAGTGTTCGACACCAACATTAGAATCCCCCAAGTCTTAGCT
>NC_140166.1:227874661-227894661 GCF_963971535.1 Notolepis coatsorum | reverse complement strand
TTCACACGCACTAATAAGCATTGGAGGCTATTAACAGTTTCACTATTAATCAGGTTTTATTCTGTTTCGGACATCATCCATAAATGTATTGAATTGATGAACCGTTGGTTTACAGTTTATACCAGTCATGTTCATCACCCTCTTGTTCACCATCAGATAACTGCTTGAACAGATTGATGCATTTTCTCAAATTCATTCATCAAAACACCAAAGGCTTGAAATTGCTTGTTCACTATTCCCACGTCTACGTCTTACGAGTCCGTCGAACAGCGCATCCAACTCGTTCTTGCGCCTAGTCAACGCACCCAGCTTCGCCCTGTGAGCGAGAGCCTAGTCAACGCACCCAGCTTCACCCTGTGAGAGCCTAGTCAACGCACCCAGCTTCGCCCTGCGAGAGCCTAGTCAACACACCCAGCTTCGCCCTGTGAGAGCCTAGTCAACACACCCAGCTTCACCCTGTGAGAGCCTAGTCAACACACCCAGCTTCACCCTGTGAGAGCCTAGTCAACACACCCAGCTTCACCCTGTGAGAGCCTAGTCAACACACCCAGCTTCACCCTGTGAGAGCCTAGTCAACACACCCAGCTTCACCCTGCGAGAGCCTAGTCAACACACCCAGCTTCACCCTGTGAGAGCCTAGTCAACACACCCAGCTTCACCCTGTGAGAGCCTAGTCAACACACCCAGCTTCACCCTGTGAGAGCCTAGTCAACACACCCAGCTTCGCCCTGTGAGCGAGAGCCTAGTCAACGCACCCAGCTTCACCCTGTGAGAGCCTAGTCAACACACCCAGCTTCACCCTGTGAGAGCCTAGTCAACACACCCAGCTTCACCCTGCGAGAGCCTAGTCAACACACCCAGCTTCACCCTGTGAGAGCCTAGTCAACACACCCAGCTTCACCCTGTGAGAGCCTAGTCAACACACCCAGCTTCACCCTGTGAGAGCCTAGTCAACACACCCAGCTTCACCCTGTGAGAGCCTAGTCAACGCACCCAGCTTCACCCTGTGAGAGCCTAGTCAACACACCCAGCTTCACCCTGTGAGAGCCTAGTCAACACACCCAGCTTCACCCTGTGAGAGCCTAGTCAACACACCCAGCTTCACCCTGTGAGAGCCTAGTCAACACACCCAGCTTCACCCTGTGAGAGCCTAGTCAACACACCCAGCTTCGCCCTGTGAGAGCCTAGTCAACACACCCAGCTTCACCCTGTGAGAGCCTAGTCAACACACCCAGCTTCACCCTGTGAGAGCCTAGTCAACACACCCAGCTTCACCCTGTGAGAGCCTAGTCAACACACCCAGCTTCGCCCTGTGAGAGCCGATCAATTTAACCAGCTCTCTCTCTCTCAGCGTCTTCTGCCTTTACATTTTAATCCCAGTTACAATATCCCGATTACGTGTGACAGTGATACAATACAACAATCCACAGATTCAGATTCCTTGTAATTCACATCCACAATCCACGAGTAAAGACGCTTCAATTTAAGCTTGAATGAAACACAGTCCGTGCGCTCCGGTTAACCAAATGCATCCGCAGCTGAGAATATGAAACGGATCAGAGCCAAACGGCCGGTAGGCGTTCCACAATAACTTCGGATCCACGTTTTTTTTTTTTTTTTAACAAATGTTTTTTATTTTCCCTTTTTTAACATAAAACTAGACACACAATACATTAACAGTAGAAATCCACAATAAATCACAGGACTATGACCGACATAATAATAACAATAATGACAGTCCAGTACTTAAATCAAAATAAATGTAGATTAAAAGATATACACATAATAAATACAATACAATACAATACATATGCTCTTGCTCGCTCTTCCTCACCCTTTCCTTCTCCTTCCCTTCCCCCCCCCCCCCCCCCCCCCCTCAGGACCCCCTCTTGGACTGTACATCCATTATTCCGTTTAACACCAGGGATTACAAATTCATATGCTATCCTTTATCTTCTCCACCACATCTAACCAGGTTGCTATGCTGGCTTCATTAACACCTAAAATTCGTGCGGTAGATATCTCTAGATAAATCACATCGAGATAGGTAAGAACCCATACTTTCCGGCACATTTTATCCGGTTGAATCCAGCGTGATGCTATCAGCTTTTTGGCAGCCGTAAGACCGGACAAAATTAGTCTCTTTACCTGTACAGAGGTTGATAACTTCGGATCCAAGTTTCATTCATTCAAAATATCCCCGCGGCTGGGGGTGCCAGGGTGGCGCTGGGGGTGCCAGGGTGGTGCACCACGTACAGCACTGCGGCGCAGCACGGCCGTCCCGGGTTCGACTCCCGGACCCGGCGACCTCTGCCGCATGTCCTCCCCTCTATATCTTCTCCCATCCCTCCTCTCTGCCGGGTCGGTCCAATAAAGCAATATACAACAGAAATATATATATCCCCGTGGGATTCACATAATGCAATTCGGTGTTACGCAATGCATTAATTTACTCACGACCACGTAGGCTTGTAGAATTGGGTTTGTTGGAATCTCGCAGCCCTTTCTTTCTGGGTCCTGGGCGAGAAGCGAACATATATTCTTCTTTCAAAATCAACTGGTTTCTCAGAGAGGGAGGGGTGCTTGGTTTTCAAAATGCCGTAGCATTTTTTACAGGCGTTAAAGTGTAAAGGCTTTCATGCTGTGCAAGAACTTCAGCACGCGACACGTTGAGGATGTTGTATCTCGTCGACAACATTACATGTGAATCCATACTGGATATATTCCTCTCGATACGTTCCACTCTTGGACGAGGTAGGCTGGTCCGACTTTGGGTGGGTGGTTAACGCTGCCCGGCCCCACAGGGCTATCTCCTCCTCCCGATCCCGTGTCCCCTTTGGCCGGTATTAACCAACTTTTAATTTGAGATGCTTTTTTTTTCAATTTTAGCTAGCTCGCAACATGCACATTTGCAATGCATCGTTGTTCAAATAACCACAGTGTGTGTCACGCACGACGTAGCTCTGACGTGCATTATGTAGGACAAAGGAAATCCATAGGTTTAATGTATTTTTAAAATATATTTTAATTGTTTTTAATTATGGTCCTATTTCACACATTCTATGAAATCGATACATTCTGTAAGTGGTCTTGCGTCGACCCCCACTTTGGGACCCACTGCTCTGCATGTACCTGTATGTGCCTCGTATGTCTTTTCTATTGCTGTTGTATTGTGGCCAGAAACTCAAGGTCTTAAAAAGATTAGCCTGGTCCGCAAATGAGATGTTGCTCACATTGTGACCAAAAAAATTACATTGTGGCAAAAATGATAATCTCAAATATTTTCTATTGATATTGAAATCACGATCACGCATTGTTTTTAGAACATTGTATGACGACTGACTTTGTAATTGTCATTGAAACGGGATGAATCACCCAGCCCTAACTCAGGTTTGCATAGTGAGTGGAATTCTACATAGTCTGGAAGAAACCCAACCATTATGTGTGCTGACCTGTGACCTGTGACCTATGACCTATGACCTGTCTGAGCAACGTAACAAGATGGAGGAAGAACAGGAAGAACTGATGTGGCTGAGTGTGAAACGATGTAAACAAGGCGTCGCCGGTCACGTCTGGCAGTGTGATCTCACAACATCAGATCAGTGTGATCTCACAACATCAGATCAGTGTGATCTCACAACATCAGATCAGTGTGATCTCACAACATCAGATCAGTGTGATCTCACAACATCAGATCAGTGTGATCTCACAACATCAGATCACCATGAATCACTTTGAAATGATGAGTGTAATTGTGGCCTTAGTTTGCTAGAGTGTGACTGTAGGGTTCATATGCCGGCGATCTCGTATGGTTTAGATATCCGACTTGTCGAGAGAGATGCCTCACTTTGTACAGAAGGGCAAGGTCTGGTCGTTAACCCTTTCACTGCCACACGGCAGCCGGTTAACCCTGTCACTGTGACAATACAGAAGGTTAGCCCTTTACTACTATGCATCCGCGGAGCTAATGATGGAGCATCGCCGTCGGTTGTGTGATAGTAAAGGGTTAACCGTCTGTCGTGTGGCAGTGAAAGGGTTAACGCACTGACTCACGCAGACGCAGTCACGTTGTAAAGGTCGTAAGGTCAACACTTCACGGAGAACATGAACCGTTTCACTTGTAGGGAAGCTGCGCTCGGAGAGAGTGGGTGTACCTCTTTGTGTTTGTACTTTGTGCCGTTTAAATGGACTCAATACCATCTTAAAATGTGAAAGACTTGAAAATAATGTGCTATTAATTTGTGAACGTCTGGAGTTTAACTTTAGGTTAGCTCTTAATAAAAAAAAATCTTTTAAACGTTTGCACTTTTCTACATGTTACATATTTTATGGGTATTTATGTAACACTTTTAAATGTGTCTTTAAGTGATGATTCTGGGAGTAATTACATAATGTCTGTTTCCTATAAGACATGTTGGTCAGTGCTGGAAACACCTACCCCATTAAAGGAGAGCACCACTAAATCTCATCTTTGAAATAGCGTTTTTATTTCTATGCAAAATAAATGGAAAGATAATATTTGAACAATGCTGTTCAGAATATTCTTTCTGCTCACAAATCTTGATTTTTTTTAAACAATATGTTTATTGGTATTTCTTTTTTTTCTCCAGTTTTACAGCATCAGTTCAACAGTTCAACAACCATACAAAAGGAAATGCTGCCAACTGCCCCCCCCCCTCCCCCCTCCCCGAGTTACAGAAAAATAGATACAAAATAATCCACCCCCCCCCCCTGAAATAAAAATAAAAAATCAGTATAAACAAAAAGAAAACCTCTAGGCCAGACCCCCCCTCCCCTCCCCCAGACTAGGACCTCAACAAATTCAGTTTTTTCTTTTTTTTTTTCCATTTTGAGAATTTTGTAAACCCAGTTACACCCGTCTAACAGGTGCCCATACTTCTATACCAAACAAATAAATATCCAACGTTACATCTTTTCTCTTCAAAGAGCAAATAATAACATTTACAGTATCATTCATTGCAATATATACCCATCAGAAAGACAAAAGCGAGCATCATTAATAGCCTATATCATCAACCTACTATGTAATCTGTTCTAAGTATTGCCTAAACCCTAAACCCAGCCCAGCATTTATCAAAGAGATGTGGTTTTTTCTTAAGATTGAACATTATTTTCTCTGATGCCATGTACGAAGAGATTTCACTAAGCCACATAGACATGGGGGGGGATTCAGCACTTTTCCACAGCATGGCAATACACTTGTTCCCTGCAATCATGGGCAATTTAATGATCCGCACCTTGCCTCTCTTATCAGGAGAGATGTCAGACATGTCTCCTAATAATGCTAATTTAGGTGTACATGGGATCTCAAACCCTGTGATCTCTTCGAGAATCTCCCAAATTGAGCCCCAGTAAGGTCTCAGTTTGTTACATTCCCAGAACATGTGGAGCAGGCTACCTGTCTCCGTTGAGCACCTAGGGCAAAGGTCAGAGATAGCGTCATTCATCCTGTGAAGTCTTTCCGGCGTAAAATAGGTCCTATGGAGAATGTTAAATTGCATACGTTTATGTCGAGTGTTATATGAAAAAGATAGTGCGGACTCACATAGTGATTCCCATTCATCTTCTTCAAAGGTACAGTCCAGGTCCCGCTCCCATTTGTTCTTGGCGTTTAGGGGTATTATTTCTGTAAAGGTCAGAAATCTATTATATGTTAATGATAGGATGCCTCCAGTGTGAATAACTCCTTTTAGAATATCATCTATGAGGAGGGGTTTTGGAAGAGTGGAGTTTCCTCCCTGACCTGTACCTATGAAGTGTCTGACCTGTAGATATTTGTAGAAATTAGAAAGTGGAAGGTGCCGCGTAACTGTTCAAAGGACATAAGTATGTTATTATCATATATATTATATATGTATATGTTGTGTCTGTCCACTGTCTGTTACTTTGTTACCCCCCCCCCCCCTCTATGTAAAGCGACCTTGGGTCCCTTGAAAGGCGCTATATAAAATGAAGTTATTATTTATCATATAGGTCCCCAAAAGTTTTAATTCCCTGAGTGTACCACTTCTTGGTGATGCCATCTCTAAGTGATTCTGGTAAAGCTGGACTGTTGTGGAAGGGAGTCTTCCTGTGAAATGCAATAAAGCTACCAAGATGTGTCTGAATCTCAAACCATGTTGGTGCTGTGTGTTTAATAAATGGGTTTTATTCTATTCTTCAGGGTGTGGTACGACCGGATAAAAGGAATTCCGGCCAGCGGCACGTCCATCGTATGGCATTGTTCTGTTTGTCTCCAGGCAGGGGAATTAGTCGACTCATTCTGCCAAATCCACAGAGCCCTCGTCTGTGCAGCCCAGTAGTAACGTTGGAAGTCCGGGAGTTTCAGTCCACCACACTGGGGGGAATTATATCGGGTTTTAATTTTACTTCTAGGGACCTTCCTCCTCCATATGAATGCAGATATTATCCTTTGTAATTTCTTGAAGAAGTTCTTATGTATAGATATAGGGAGGGTTTGAAAAAGGTAGAGACATTTAGGAAGGACGTTCATCTTAATGCAGTTCACACGTCCGATTAGCGAGAGAGGTAGCTGCATCCATCTATCTAGGTCCTTCTCCACTTTTTTAAGTAGTCCGTCCTATTTTTTGATCAGCAGAATAGTTAATTGCTGCTAGAGTGGTTTGTTTACCCTTGTTTTATACTTGTTATTTTGTAAAATACAATACCTTTATTTATTTTGTATTTAAATATATTAGGGCTGTCAAAATGAATGCTTTAACTTGAGATTAATTTAAATTATTTAAAGCATTAAAATAATATAATCTAGATTAATCTATGGAGTGAAAAATCTTCAATGTTCTGAACTTTCAGGAGTATATTTGCTTGTTATTTTTTTTGCGAGAGAAACTGTATTCAAAGAAAGCTATTAAAATAGTCTTTGATACTTTCTTTGTGTTGATTTTACATTAATTCCATGATTTTACTCAAGTAAATATCTCTTACAAGCTTCCGTCTTAAGTAGAAAAATGCCATTTTTAATCTAGATTAATTACAGAAAATTGTGAGATTAATTAGTTAATTATTTTTAATCAATTGACAGCACTAAAATATATAGATGTGTACCTTTTTTTGTTAATTTGTTAAATAAACATATTTTTTTAATAAACATAACATTGGTGCGGCTGGGTGGCGCAGTGGGCAAGGCGCTCGCCACCAACGCAGGAGATACTGGTATCGAGCCCAGCTCTCGGCGTTGCTTCCGGCTTGGCCGGCCGTCGTACTAACACAATTGGGAGTGTTAGAGGGTGGGAAAGCCGGTGGGTGGGTCCTGGTCGTTGTAAACGGCGACTCCTACAGTTCGGTCGGGGCGCCTGTGTGAGGTTTCTGTCCTTGCTCTCTCACTCGTTCTGTTCCCTTAACCACCCTCGCTCTGTTTTCATTTGTTTTTTCTGTTAATTATTTCATTCCCTCGTTCTCACGCTTCTCCCCATTGACGTCATCAGAAACGTCGCTGATTGGTTCTCTCAGGTCCGCACGCTTTTCAATCACATTCCCCAGCTGTCACTGCTTGTCAATCAATCGATCCCTCATTATTTATACCCCGTTTCTCCACTCTAAGTTTGTTGGTTCGTCTTGATTTTTCTCTGATTGCATTCCCCGTTTGTTGCTGCTGCTGCTGCTTTGCTCTGTGCTATTTCTCCAGGAATTCCAAGAAGCCTTTCTCTCGGACACCTGTTCCCGTGGCGCGCGCTCGCTCCGCTGTTTGTTCCAGCACCATTACGCAGTACGTCTGGGTGAGTTAAATTGACTGTCATGATCTATTCCGTTTTTCGTGTGTAATTATTACACTGAAGACTACCACCTTTTTCTCAGACAGTCACTCACCCAGCTTCTCTATTTTTGCTTGTTCCTTTATGGGATAATATTTTTGGGACCTTCCATCTCCCTCTGTGTGTTGCTCACACCGAAGTTATTATTTCACTATTGGATTGTTTTGGACTTCACTAACTGTGTGTATATTACACGAAGATATTCACTGGGACTGTGTTTGGATTTTGCTAACTGAGTGTACATTACACGAAGATATTCACTGGGACTGTGTTTGGAGTTTTGCTCACTGTGTGTATTACACGAAGAGATTCACTTGGGCTGTTTTGGAATTGTGCTCACTGTGTTTAAATTACACGAAGAATTGTTCACCCTGTTCTCCTGCTCGTTCAAACTGCACTGTGTTGACTCGTTCCCTCTCCCCCTCTCTCGGTCTCGCAACACATCTGAGATTCTGCCGAGAGAATTCTGCAGAGCGGTTCAGACGTCAACACCTGCTATCCCCAAGACTACCATCACGGGAGAAGCTGCAGAGCAGCAGAACTTTGCCCCTTGTCCTATGTACCTGTCTTGTTGACTTGCCTTTCCTGTACTCTTTATATTTAGTATCAAATAAACAAGCCCTCGTATTTGGCAACTCTGAATTCCCACTCTCTTGTGTCGTTGCGTTTGGGGTCGGTGTCAAACCATAACAGCCTGCTCAGCGAGAAAAGGATCTAAGGGGGGTAGTGTGATCCTTCCACACGTTACACCCTCTCAGTGAGAGTCCGCGCTGCCAGGTGAAAAGAAGCGGTTGATTGGCTACACATGTGTCGGAGGAAGCATGTGATAGCCTCCACTCTCCCAGACCGACTGTAGGGGGTAGAGTGCGCAGCGACCAGGAAGGGGATTGGGAATTGGCATAACGACTAACATTGGGATGGGAGAAAAATTAAATAAAAAATAAACATAACATTTATTGAAAGATATGTGTGTGACTGTGTATAATAATAATAATAAATAATAACTTTATTTGTATAGCACTTTTCATACAGAGGTTGCAGTTCAAAGTGCTTCACAACAGTAAAAAATACAGGCATAAGCGAGCAAGGTAAGGCAAATCACAGTTCTTCAGTAATACAAATAATAAAATAGAGTAGATTAGATTAAAAAGTGCAGTTTAAAATAGGCTAAAATAATCAAATAGAATGGACAGTAGAAAAGTGTGATAAGATTGTTCATTAAAAAATATATAACAGAGCAGTGTATCGCTCTTAGTACTTTGAGTTTCTTTACAAAGTTCTAACATACAACAGAGCAGTCCGTCGCTCTAACATACAACAGAGCAGTCCGTCGCTCTAACATACAACAGAGCAGTCCGTCGCTCTAACATACAACAGAGCAGTCCGTCGCTCTAACATACAACAGAGCAGTCCGTCGCTCTAACATACAACAGAGCAGTCCGTCGCTCTAACATACAACAGAGCAGTCCGTCGCTCTAACATACAACAGAGCAGTCCGTCGCTCTAACATACAACAGAGCAGTCCGTCGCTCTAACATACAACAGAGCATCGCTCTAACATACAACAGAGCAGTCCGTCGCTCTAACATACAACAGAGCAGTCCGTCGCTCTAACTTACTCTTACTCTTACCTACACGACAAATTTCTTAACTTTGAGTTTCTTTACAAAGTTTTGAATTACGGTTTTGAATTACAACAGACATATGAATTTGATTGGAAGTGTATGAAAGTAGGTAGGGTAAGAGAATAGTGCAGGTAAGTAGGTAATAAAGTAATAATAATACATTATTTATTTATTAGATATTACGTTTTCGAATTCTTTTTTACAACTGGGGTAGGTAGGTAACATTTTTAGACTAAAGTACCGAAAGAAGTACCGTTGGGTACCGTTATCGATTCACAGGTACCGGTATCGGTTCAAATGTGAACGGTACCCATCCCTCGGTACAATATGGATGGAGGGGATCACGTCTGCAGTAGTGGCTGTAGCTTTGCTAATATTTTTAGTCAGCCGTTCACACGGATCGAGGATGATCAAGATGTTTTCAACCAGAGTCCATTGGTCGGCGTTGGGTGTTGCTGGCAACTTGTATTCTACAGCATAAGCTGCGATAGCTTGCTTCTGCTTCACCAGACTCTGGAGCATGTAGAATGTACTGTTCCAACGTGTGGCCACGTCTTGTTGGACTCGTGATTTTGTTATTTTCAGGGCCACCATTAACTCTTCCAGGCGGGTGGTCGCTACTTGGGAGTGCTTAAAGTGTCCAACAATCTTCCGACCGATGGCAACACAGTCAATCACAGCTCTTTGGCTCAGCACAGCCTCGTTCACAGCCAGCTGTAAGGTGTGGGCCATGCAGCCCAGGCTATCAACATTGTAATCCTCCATAGCCTTTGCCATGCGTTGTCTCTTAGGAGAACATGGACTAGGGCTGGACGGTATGGTCTAAAATGTATATCACGGTATAATTTGAAGCATAAACGGTAATGGTATATATCACGGTATATTAACTTATCTTAAAAGGTCTATATAAATGCTTCTGAAGGGGTAAAACACTGTTATGGCAGCTATTACTGTACTCTTGTATTACTAGGACATATTTCACATAGTACAGAGGTATTTTAAGAACATCTATTGTGCAAAACTGCAATAGAAAAATGCAAAACCTTTTCTCAAGTGTCTGCAGGCAGGTAACGTAACGCGTATCTTGGATCCAGTGCTTTGGCCATGTCTTTAAAGCCCTTTCGATCGACAGTTTGAAAAGGAACCATATCATTACACAAGTAAACAGTGACAGCGTTTGTTATGTCGGTCCACCGCTGGCTTTTTTTGTCGTTTAACTTAACTTAAAACGTAAATAATAAAATGATTCTGTTACAGCTGCTGAGCTATACTATAGCTAATGTCCATCAATATCTTCCTTTTTAATGAAATAGGTTTAAGAATCGAATCAGGATTGTTAGCAGAGAGAGAGGGGGATGGGGGAGACGGAGTGAGAGGGAGGGAGGGAGGGGGCTGCTGCTATAGTGGAGCTAACGTTGGCAGCCCCCTGTCTCCCCCACCCCCAATGGTTGGCTTGCTGAGGCTACATCAACACAGGCTGCTAGGAGTGGAGCTAACGTTAGCTTTCTGAGGCTACATCAACAGTTAACATTACATAAGGTTTTAGCGCGAAGCGGGCATTTCAGAATGGAGCGGATGCAAAGCATGTTAGACGATTGGACCCGTCGCAGAGTTTACATTACACATAGAAACTACACGACTCGCGAGAGAAGTTGTCACACAGCTGTGTGCAACGCAGGGCTGAAGAGCTAGTTCGCTTCTAGAATTGAAGGTCCGCTCTGTTCCGTGTCTATTATGAAATGACAATTGCGCGTTGACACGCCCACTACGCAAAGCCTCTGTGCTCCTAAATAATTTTTCCAGTTCTCACATATCTATTTTGCGAGTGAAATGGTCACACTGTAGAGCCATGCCTCAGCAAGCTAACGTTAGCTCCACTTAGCAGCCCCCTCCCTCCACACTGTGGTTACGTCATTGCTACTTTAGAGTTGCTCTACCGGTCACAAGGTATAGTCAAAATCCATACCGTGGCGCAAATTCATACCGTTTATACCGTCCACCCCTAACATGGACCATCTCTTTCGTTATGTTCCATTTCCATTAGCTACAAAAGCCAAACGGATCATATCGGCAGTGTATTTCCTTGTATTGGGGGAGTGACGTCACAGCACGCAACCTCACGTTGTTCCATGCTGGTGGGCGCGGCTGTTATTGTTATTATCAGGCTCACCAAAACTAGCGAGCTAGCAGGGAGACGTTCACGCTGGTAATGCTTTCTTGCAAACAACAAACAAACAAACAAACAAACACTATGCGGAGGAAACAAAATACTGTCTACCGCATCTGGAATATACAGCACAGCACGACCAAACGGATAGAAAAAACCAAACCCGAAGCATCGACTTCTGGATTTCTTTACTGGATTTAAACCATAGTGCAGGTATGTTCCACCTTTGAGTTAAACATCTTTTGCATTGCACTATTCATGAACATGGAACACCATACTCACACACACCTCCAATGTACAGCCCCACCCCACCTACCCAACCAACCCCCAATGCACAGTTTCTATGTCAAATGTATATACACTCTTTTTCTGGATTTTTTTAGTATCACAAACAGTACTGCATTTGAAAATCTGGTATGTCATAAATGTATAGATGTAGCAGTACTGTCTATCTGTATGTCGTGTGTGTCATATGATGAATTGAAAATGGGGGACCCTGATGGAAACAAGACGAAAGTCTTTCTCAGGTCTGCATCCTCTTAACAATTGTATGTATTGAGCCGTACTGTACTGTACCCATTCTGCAATCTGTTAATAAACTTTTCAATCAATCAATCAATCAATACTGCAGTATGTAGGTTGTCAGTAGCACACAATAATAAATAATAATAATAATAATAATAATAATAATAATAATAATAATAATAATAATAATAATAATAATAATAATAATAATAATAATAATAATAATAATAATAATAATAATAATAACAATAATAATAATAATAATAATAATAATAATAACAATAATAATAATAATAATAATAATAATAATAATAATAATAGCATAGGAGGAGCAGTACCGTTTAATAGACTGTTTTTTAAGAGCATGAGCTTCAGATACTGGATAGACCTTCAAACATAAAGAACATTTTCTTGAAGTATAACACTCCAACCCATCAAGTGCTCCTGTGGAATGGCTTTTTAGTCTGGGAGGGTTGGTGCTCACGCCTAGAAGGAACAGACTTTCTGAGGTTTGAGAAGATTCTGTTACTGAGATATAATCACTGGTTTACTCACCCCTCTCCCCTGTTTCACTAGGAACATTAGAACCATATCTGAATAGGGCAGGCCTCAAAGGTAGGCTACATATCAGCCTACATGTGGTGTTATTGACCATTTATCTTTTGTGAAATCTATAGATATATAGATAGGCCTACCTGCCCTATTAGTACATTTTACTCAAACTGAGTACATTTTACAATCTTTTTTTGTCATTCTTATGTTGTGGCAGCAGCAGGGACGACGACTTCGTAACCTAGTTACTTTCAAAGTAACTAAGTTACTCTGATAATCAAGTAATCAGTAAAGTAACTAAGATTACTTTTTAAAGGAGTAATCAGTAATCAGTAATCAGATTACTTTTACAAGTAATCTGTGGCATCACTGCTGCTGAGTCTCTGAGGAATTTGGAGGGGATGTTGTCATGGCCAGTGGCCTTGTTCGGTTGGAGGGCGCTCAGTTTTTTGAGTACCTCATCTGTAGTTACCATTTCCAGTTTGAAATCGTCTTTGTGGACGCCTAGGTTCTTGTAGTATGCTACTATGTGTTCTACCCCATACTGCCCTGAGTGGGAGGGTAGTTTGTTTACCAGTGTTGTGGCTATGTTTGTGAAGAAAGTGTTTAAGTTGACACAATATCTTATAAAACAAGGTAACATTGTGCACCACATCACTCATTCATTCATTATCTTCTTCTCAGTATTAATGAAAGGAATGATATGGGTTAACAAAATAAGTATTTTAATATTATTCATATTCCCTTCATATTACATATCAAATAGTGAATGAATGACTGATGTGATATGAAGGAAATTATGCACAATCAACAAGGATCTATCTCTGCAGTTATTTAGGCTAGAGATAATCTATGAAAAGCAGAATACCAACAACATTGCCATCTACCAGATATACATCTTATATTATTATTTTCTTCTTTTCCTAAAAATGTGAACTGTCCCTTTAAACATCTATCTCAGAGGCAAGAGAGAAAATCACTGAAAGCTAAAGACATACACATATTTATTCAAAGATAAAAGAGGTAGAGGCTGACATGAATACCTGCTTGTAGATCTTCCACCAGCTCATTCCTGTTGAGCTTCTTCAGTATCTCCTCTGTAATCTTCACAGCTACATCAGAATAGTGCTGCACCATCAGATCCACCACGTCCTGTATGTCAGCATTCTCCAGCCGGCTCTTCGGGATGGGAGGGTAGCCCTTCAGGACATGTTGGTTCAAATACCACCGGAACTTGTTCAGCTCCTCCCTTCTTAACTCGTCCAGGATTTTGGACAGTCGTGTTGAATGCGCTGCCATTGTTGATCACTGGTAAAACAGAACAAAGCTTGTAAATGTTTTCATCTTGAGACCCTGACGTATATTGTAATAAGCATATAGGTAGTTATATAGCATACTGGCCAATCGCGCCTCGCATGGTCACGTGCAAGTGAGGTGCATGTAAAATGTTTCCACGGGCCCAGTAGGTGCTGGAGAGATGATATCTCATAATGGCAGAGCGAGACGCTCAGCCAGTATTCATATAACTAGGGTTATAGGATAACCTTCGTTATCTAACACAGTTTACTGAAGGAGAGGAGATGATAAAATGAGGTTACCCCAGACTCCAATAGCGAGGGGCAATAAACTTGGATTCCCAAAACATGGTTTCCCTTAGTATTTTATTTGGCTGAGGCCCAGAGAGAGTTGGTTCAACACAAGGGAAGAATGATAATATTGTACATTACATGGTTATGATGACATCATACACTGTCACACTTGCCTGGCCAATCAGAGTGACATTCAAACATTGTATCCTCCATTCAGGTCCTACTTACAGACCAAGGGTGCGGTTACACCTTTCGTTTCATTTTCGTATCATTGTCATATGCGTTTCGCCGCGACGTCGTGCGCCTCGAGTCACACTTTCATTTTTTTTTCGTTTTTGTCACCCGAGCACACTGATGTAGTACACTGCCAAAGCAGTAGGTGGCAGTAGGTGGCAAACATGAAGGCAATTTCAACCAATCAGAACTGAATGTGCCAATACACTTCCTGGAAGCTCCAGCAAAGAAAATGTCAATAAGGCAGGCGCCTATGCCGCGCCACCATCTTGCCTATTTACTCAATGCAGCAATTCTTTTTCAGCAAAGCCTAATAAAAGTGCAATAAACAAAACGGATACATTCACTGTGTGTTCTGCCTGTCATTTGTTGATGAAACAAAACTAACATCAACACAAGTGACCACCAAGAGCGGATAGTTTAGTCTAAAAAACGATCGGTAGCATTGTTAGCTGCATGCTAACGTCAATGGAATTTGCCATTATAACAGTATAGCATTGTGGCTAGAAGCTAACGTTAGCTCACGCTACTTAGCCAGCACCAAACTGATGATATCGGGAGCTATCAGTGGTTAGATAACATTAGAGACAACGCTGTGTGTATTAAACAAAGGTGAATAGATGACTGGGCCATTTTGTTTAATGCTTGTTAAGTTGAAAGAGGAGCTTTGAGCTAACAGGGTTTGATAGCTAACACTAGCTCATGTTATCCAGTGGCAGTGCCAATCGGTAATGCTAGCAGAATGAATGGATGTAAACTTTCTTTAACATATTGCATATGGGTACAATACAATACGGCTTAATACAAACAATTGTTAAGGGAATGCAGACTGTTGTAGCTTGGACTGGGGTCCTTATAACAATAACTTGACAACACATAGTAGCTGCAGCTATTTGGTTTGGGACAGCTCTCTGTCACCGGAAGGGCACACAGATGGTATCTACTGCGCATGGGCGTTTTCGCAACAACGGCTCCGTGCTGACTACACGCTGTTGTCTGCGCGTTTTTTAGCGTTTCTCCAAAACGCAAACACAATTTTGCGTTTCAGCCGTATCCACAAAAAAAAGCCAAAAAACGCATTTCTGTGTAATAGGGACATGAAACGTATTCAAAAACGTATAAAAAACGCCACAAATACACTAGTCTAACCATGGCCTTGTGGCCTTTGGTTTAAACTTTATCTATGGGTGTGTCTTCACACCACTGTGGCTTCTGCCTGTGACATCTGGCTTAATCAAAGCCACTCCTTTTTTAGCATATGATATAATAAAACATTTCTAGGCCGTATCTTTAGTGTAATGATCTCTATATATCCAGAATTAAAACAGGGTATTAATAAGCTGCAATTTAATACTAAACACTCCATACTTGAGTTAAACTATACCAATAACAGCCTGATTGGCATTCACAGTGATAAATAAACTTAAGACACTTAAAAGAGAAATAGTGAATACAGACTCTATACCCTTATGTATAGATATGTAATATATAATTAAAGAGATAATCATATATTGTTATATGCTCCTCCCAATCTAAATGACATTCAAATATACCTTCTAATTTAATAAGTCACATTAATGATCTATATATGTTTTTTCGTTTCTTTATAGAGGTCTTAATCCAATCAAAGCCAAACATTGTTTTTTACTCCAGTTGGAGCATGTCATGATTATTAATAGTCTCTACTCCTGTCTTTAATTTCAGAGCAGTTTGTGGTTCTGCTCTCCATGGCAGCTGTTCATACACGCTGTAACTTGTCGCTAACATGTGACTTTAGATAATCACACTTCAACTGGCCATTTTCATTGTTGGGCATTGGATTGAATTAACATCTCTTTTGTCTCTTGTTATCTTGATTAACCGCTGTCACAGTCCTGAGAGCATTCTCATGGCCCAAACTGCCCCCAGGCTCTACCACACCTTTTGGCATTCTGGTCACATTCCAAGTTAATTTTATACCACAACCCAAACTTGTAACGTTCTGGGTTATCTGGTCTTGTTAGACCTGAGAATCATGCTAATACATTTGGTCAATTTTCGAGGGCATTTTGCCCCAAGCCCCCGTTAATTTCGAACCCTGGTTGTTGTTGTAGAACTTGAAGGCTAGTAGTAAATAAGTCTGCATCATTTGGACCTCCATGCTCCCGGGGGTCTGCCTTGATGAATGCTGTCTGGACGGCACTGAGACGGACTGTGTCTATGTAACAGGTACAACCTTGTACCTGCCACCAAACTTCCACCGCTCCTTGAGTGGGAGTCGAGCCCCGGGAGTCCGCACGGGGGGAAGCAACACAAACCGCTGCGCCAAGAGAGGAACTCCTCCCTAAGCGCTCACTTTGAATGCCTCTGGGGTGTTACGATTAGTACGCTTCTTTGGCATGATGAACCCAGATGGCAGAGTATTGATGAGACCGGAGACAGAACGTGACGATGAACAGTTTACTTCACAACAAGGTACATACACGACTAACACACACAGGTAACATTTAACAATGACCGCGCACAGCAGGGCAGGACAGACAGGACTATATACACAAGACTAATTGACAAGACACAGAGGGTAATTTACAAACAAGACACAGGTGTGGTAGACAGAAACAATAGAGCACAGAGTACGGGGAAAACAATAACAAACAACCAGACTAAAACATAATTACAAACCACAGACAGGGGAACACAAGACTAACAAAGTGGAGACAACAGATAATAAACACAACAAACACAACTGACAATAAATAACAATAAGTTGGTGTGTGAGCTGATGCCAGATTGGCATCAGCCCACCGGGTGGAAATGTAGACTGAGGGTTATTGTTAATGGGAGGTACTTGTGATGAATATGACTGTCTGAGTCCTGGTCCCACAGGGCCAGGACCGGAGGAAGTGTTACAGTACCCCGCCCTCGAAGGTCGACTCCCAGGCGACCCAACAGGCCCCCCGGGAACGGGGAGGGTGGGGGGGACGGAAGCCGCATCGGCGAAAAGAGGAGGGGGGAGGATGGGGGTTCGAGGGACGGGGCCTGCGGGAACAGGAACGGGGGGAGGGGGCTGACGAGGAGGGCTGGAGCAGGGAAGGATGGGGGATCGAGGGACGGGGCCTGCGGGAACAGGAACGGGGGGAGGGGGCTGAGGAGGAGGGCTGGAGCAGGGAAGGATGGGGGGAAGAGGCGACGGCTCCGGAGCGCGACCTGGGGCTGGGGTCTCCACGGTGGTGAGACCCCCCGCCGAACCCCGAACCGGAGGCTCCCTGGCGACAGGACGCGGTGCAGGACCCCCAACCGGGGTCCCTCCGGCAGCGGAATCCGACGTCGTCCTCCAGGTCTGCCATGGTGGTGGCTCGTCCTCTGGAACCTCCCAGGGCGGAGGAGACCTCGACCAGGCCGGCGAGGAAGACCTGCGGTCCTGGGAACCCCTTCCCCTGGGGCTGTGGCGTCGGGATCCGCGCCCCGTCCCCGACGCTCCCCTGCGGACCAGGCGACTCCCCACCCAGGGATCCAGCACCGGGGTGGCCGCGGCGCAAGCACCCGATGTCATCGGCGCCGCTGGCCCAGCCACTGCGTCCCATGGTGCCAGACCCAGAGCGGTAGCCTGGTCGGCACGCAGGACGGAGGCGCCCAGGATCCCGAGCGCGAAGCTGGCTCCGTCTCTCCTCTCTGCCGGGTCCAAGTTCGGCGCGGTCATTCTGTTACGATTAGTCCTACGCTTCTTTGGCATGATGGACCCAGATGACAGAGTGGAGATTGATGAGACCGGAGACAGAATGTGACGATGAACAGTTTACTTAAAGACAAGGTACATACACGACTAACACACAGGTAACATTTAACAATGACCGCGCACAGCAGGGCAGGACAGACAGGACTATATACACAAGACTAATTGACAAGACACAGAGGGTAATTTACAAACAAGACACAGGTGTGGTAGACAGAAACAATAGAGCACAGAGTACGGGGAAAACAATAACAAACAACCAGACTAAAACATAATTACAAACCACAGACAGGGGAACACAAGACTAACAAAGTGGAGACAACAGATAATAAACACAACAAACACAACTGACAATAAATAACAATAAGTTGGTGTGTGAGCTGATGCCAGATTGGCATCAGCCCACCGGGTGGAAATGTAGACTGAGGGTTATTGTTAATGGGAGGTACTTGTGATGAATATGACTGTCTGAGTCCTGGTCCCACAGGGCCAGGACCGGAGGAAGTGTTACACTGGGGAGTGAGTTTTACTTCCATGTACCGTAGTCACACTATCGCGGTGCATATCCGTTACATCTATAAACCTTAGAGCCGCTGACCTCTTCTTTTTCAGACGATGACCCCTTTGATGCCGTTCTCATCGCTGATAAACTGAAGGAGGTCGGCGACAGACTGAGTCGAGACGCAGAGTTTCAGGAGGCGCTGAAGCAGCTGAAGCAAGCGGTAGCACAACAGGTAAACACTACACACACACACACACACACACACACACTACACACACACACACACACACACACACACACACACACACACACACACACACACACACACACACACACACACACACACACACACACACACCATCCAGACACCACACACACACCATCCAGACACCACACGCATCACTAACACCACACACACACTACACACACACACACACACACACACACACACACCATCCAGACACCACACACGCATCACTAACCCTGGCAGCGTTAGTGCCTTGCTCTAGCCATTGAGCTACACATGGAATTGAACCCCTAACCGTTTACACAGTTACCCTACTATTACACAGTAGTAGTAGTACTAATTTATATATGTTATGCCCAGTTTAATCACCTGTACATTGTATATTATTACTATTGCACTTTACTGTTACATTTGCAGTTGGACGGCATCTGGCTGGATGCCAAACTTATTTCCGTTGTGCTGTATGATGACAACTACATTTGACTCTAATCTAATCTAACCACCCGCCCCTGGTAGACTAGGCAGAATTTCAGATAATGTGCTTGTATAAAGTGCTGAAGGCATTTCGTGTTTATTTTTGGTACACAACATTTCTAGGGGTATTAAGGGGTGCTGAATCCAAATCTGCTGTATACCAAGCTCAAAAATGTCAAATAAGGCCTCAAAATTGAGAAATCCAACATGGCCGCCAGCACCAGGCCCTCTCTCCACAAAAACAGGTGCTAAACCCACAGTTTTTATTCTACTGACATGAAAGTTTGCACAGAACATCTGCACCTAGGGAGGAAGAAAGTAGGAATATAGCTGGGGTGCAACCATGAGTAACAGGGTGTTTTTGACTGTCTAACTGTAATCTTTGTATAGGTGAGGATACAAAAAATGACATTTCTTCAGTGTTTGCAGGAATACTACAGCAATTTGGTAATAACTGTACAGTGTTCGACACCAACATTAGAATCCCCCAAGTCTTAGCTTTCTTTAGGTACCAAGTTTATGCAAGTAGCTCTTATAAATCTGGATATATAAGCATTTTAATGTAAGCATGCTGTTTTAG
>NC_140166.1:227764661-227869661 GCF_963971535.1 Notolepis coatsorum | reverse complement strand
GCTGAATAACATGTCCTCAGTGATCTTGTCCTCTACAGCAGGGGTTCCCAATGTTTTCAGGCCGCGACCCCCGAAATAACGGTGTCACAGGAGGTGGTTGAAACATGCAAACGTTCACACGCACTAATAAGCATTGGAGGCTATTAACAGTTTCACTATTAATCAGGTTTTATTCTGTTTCGGACATCATCCATAAATGTATTGAATTGATGAACCGTTGGTTTACAGTTTATACCAGTCATGTTCATCACCCTCTTGTTCACCATCAGATAACTGCTTGAACAGATTGATGCATTTTCTCAAATTCATTCATCAAAACACCAAAGGCTTGAAATTGCTTGTTCACTATTCCCACGTCTACGTCTTACGAGTCCGTCGAACAGCGCATCCAACTCGTTCTTGCGCCTAGTCAACGCACCCAGCTTCGCCCTGTGAGCGAGAGCCTAGTCAACGCACCCAGCTTCACCCTGTGAGAGCCTAGTCAACGCACCCAGCTTCGCCCTGCGAGAGCCTAGTCAACACACCCAGCTTCGCCCTGTGAGAGTCAACACACCCAGCTTCACCCTGTGAGAGCCTAGTCAACACACCCAGCTTCACCCTGTGAGAGCCTAGTCAACACACCCAGCTTCACCCTGTGAGAGCCTAGTCAACACACCCAGCTTCACCCTGTGAGAGCCTAGTCAACACACCCAGCTTCACCCTGCGAGAGCCTAGTCAACACACCCAGCTTCACCCTGTGAGAGCCTAGTCAACACACCCAGCTTCACCCTGTGAGAGCCTAGTCAACACACCCAGCTTCACCCTGTGAGAGCCTAGTCAACACACCCAGCTTCGCCCTGTGAGCGAGAGCCTAGTCAACGCACCCAGCTTCACCCTGTGAGAGCCTAGTCAACACACCCAGCTTCACCCTGTGAGAGCCTAGTCAACACACCCAGCTTCACCCTGCGAGAGCCTAGTCAACACACCCAGCTTCACCCTGTGAGAGCCTAGTCAACACACCCAGCTTCACCCTGTGAGAGCCTAGTCAACACACCCAGCTTCACCCTGTGAGAGCCTAGTCAACACACCCAGCTTCACCCTGTGAGAGCCTAGTCAACGCACCCAGCTTCACCCTGTGAGAGCCTAGTCAACACACCCAGCTTCACCCTGTGAGAGCCTAGTCAACACACCCAGCTTCACCCTGTGAGAGCCTAGTCAACACACCCAGCTTCACCCTGTGAGAGCCTAGTCAACACACCCAGCTTCACCCTGTGAGAGCCTAGTCAACACACCCAGCTTTTTTTTAACAAATGTTTTTTATTTTCCCTTTTTTAACATAAAACTAGACACACAATACATTAACAGTAGAAATCCACAATAAATCACAGGACTATGACCGACATAATAATAACAATAATGACAGTCCAGTACTTAAATCAAAATAAATGTAGATTAAAAGATATACACATAATAAATACAATACAATACAATACATATGCTCTTGCTCGCTCTTCCTCACCCTTTCCTTCTCCTTCCCTTCCCCCCCACCCCCCCCCCCCCCCCTCAGGACCCCCTCTTGGACTGTACATCCATTATTCCGTTTAACACCAGGGATTACAAATTCATATGCTATCCTTTATCTTCTCCACCACATCTAACCAGGTTGCTATGCTGGCTTCATTAACACCTAAAATTCGTGCGGTAGATATCTCTAGATAAATCACATCGAGATAGGTAAGAACCCATACCTTCCGGCACATTTTATCCGGTTGAATCCAGCGTGATGCTATCAGCTTTTTGGCAGCCGTAAGACCGGACAAAATTAGTCTCTTTACCTGTACAGAGGTTGATAACTTCGGATCCAAGTTTCATTCATTCAAAATATCCCCGCGGCTGGGGGTGCCAGGGTGGCGCTGGGGGTGCCAGGGTGGTGCACCACGTACAGCACTGCGGCGCAGCACGGCCGTCCCGGGTTCGACTCCCGGACCCGGCGACCTCTGCCGCATGTCCTCCCCTCTATATCTTCTCCCATCCCTCCTCTCTGCCGGGTCGGTCCAATAAAGCAATATACAACAGAAATATATATATCCCCGTGGGATTCACATAATGCAATTCGGTGTTACGCAATGCATTAATTTACTCACGACCACGTAGGCTTGTAGAATTGGGTTTGTTGGAATCTCGCAGCCCTTTCTTTCTGGGTCCTGGGCGAGAAGCGAACATATATTCTTCTTTCAAAATCAACTGGTTTCTCAGAGAGGGAGGGGTGCTTGGTTTTCAAAATGCCGTAGCATTTTTTACAGGCGTTAAAGTGTAAAGGCTTTCATGCTGTGCAAGAACTTCAGCACGCGACACGTTGAGGATGTTGTATCTCGTCGACAACATTACATGTGAATCCATACTGGATATATTCCTCTCGATACGTTCCACTCTTGGACGAGGTAGGCTGGTCCGACTTTGGGTGGGTGGTTAACGCTGCCCGGCCCCACAGGGCTATCTCCTCCTCCCGATCCCGTGTCCCCTTTGGCCGGTATTAACCAACTTTTAATTTGAGATGCTTTTTTTTTCAATTTTAGCTAGCTCGCAACATGCACATTTGCAATGCATCGTTGTTCAAATAACCACAGTGTGTGTCACGCACGACGTAGCTCTGACGTGCATTATGTAGGACAAAGGAAATCCATAGGTTTAATGTATTTTTAAAATATATTTTAATTGTTTTTAATTATGGTCCTATTTCACACATTCTATGAAATCGATACATTCTGTAAGTGGTCTTGCGTCGACCCCCACTTTGGGACCCACTGCTCTGCATGTACCTGTATGTGCCTCGTATGTCTTTTCTATTGCTGTTGTATTGTGGCCAGAAACTCAAGGTCTTAAAAAGATTAGCCTGGTCCGCAAATGAGATGTTGCTCACATTGTGACCAAAAAAATTACATTGTGGCAAAAATGATAATCTCAAATATTTTCTATTGATATTGAAATCACGATCACGCATTGTTTTTAGAACATTGTATGACGACTGACTTTGTAATTGTCATTGAAACGGGATGAATCACCCAGCCCTAACTCAGGTTTGCATAGTGAGTGGAATTCTACATAGTCTGGAAGAAACCCAACCATTATGTGTGCTGACCTGTGACCTGTGACCTATGACCTATGACCTGTCTGAGCAACGTAACAAGATGGAGGAAGAACAGGAAGAACTGATGTGGCTGAGTGTGAAACGATGTAAACAAGGCGTCGCCGGTCACGTCTGGCAGTGTGATCTCACAACATCAGATCAGTGTGATCTCACAACATCAGATCAGTGTGATCTCACAACATCAGATCAGTGTGATCTCACAACATCAGATCAGTGTGATCTCACAACATCAGATCAGTGTGATCTCACAACATCAGATCAGTGTGATCTCACAACATCAGATCAGTGTGATCTCACAACATCAGATCAGTGTGATCTCACAACATCAGATCAGTGTGATCTCACAACATCAGATCAGTGTGATCTCACAACATCAGATCACCATGAATCACTTTGAAATGATGAGTGTAATTGTGGCTAGGGATGTCCCGATCCGATCACGTGATCGGGATCGGGGCCGATCACGTGATTTTCCGAAGATCGCGATCGGCAAAAAAAAAAAAAAAAAAAACGATTTTTTTTTTTTTTTTTTTTTTTTACTTTTTTTTTTAATTCAACAAACATGACCATGTTCACGTCTTAAACTCATACTGAGGCCTTAGTTTTGGTTTTAAATTGCATATCATCATTCATTTATTTATTGTCACAGAGCAGAAGAATTTTGCCAAAACAAACCAATAGTATCCAGCTGCAGAACGGCAGACCAGCCACAATCTCAGACCCAAATAATTTTTATTTAAATTTTTTTTATCCCAATTTCTCACATTACATTCACCCTGAATGTTGACGTTATCCAGGTGAAAAGTTAACTTCATAAATCATTTGATGTATAATTAAATCAAAGGAAATGCGTTTGGGTCTGAGAGTGTGGCTGGTCTGCTGTTCTGCAGCTGGATACTATTGGTTTGTTTTGGCAAAATTCTTCTGCTCTGTGTGACAATAAATAAATGAATGATGATATGCAATTTAAAACCAAAACTAAGGCCTCAGTATGAGTTTAAGACGTGAACATGGTCATGTTTGTTGAATAAAAAAAAATAAAAAAAATAATTTTGATCGGATCGGGAAATATCGGTATCGGTAGATACTCAAAATCACATGATCGGGATCGGATCGGGAGCAAAAAAACGTGATCGGGACATCCCTAATTGTGGCCTTAGTTTGCTAGAGTGTGACTGTAGGGTTCATATGCCGGCGATCTCGTATGGTTTAGATATCCGACTTGTCGAGAGAGATGCCCCACTTTGTACAGAAGGGCAAGGTCTGGTCGTTAACCCTTTCACTGCCACACGGCAGCCGGTTAACCCTGTCACTGTGACAATACAGAAGGTTAGCCCTTTACTACTATGCATCCGCGGAGCTAATGATGGAGCATCGCCGTCGGTTGTGTGATAGTAAAGGGTTAACCGTCTGTCGTGTGGCAGTGAAAGGGTTAACGCACTGACTCACGCAGACGCAGTCACGTTGTAAAGGTCGTAAGGTCAACACTTCACGGAGAACATGAACCGTTTCACTTGTAGGGAAGCTGCGCTCGGAGAGAGTGGGTGTACCTCTTTGTGTTTGTACTTTGTGCCGTTTAAATGGACTCAATACCATCTTAAAATGTGAAAGACTTGAAAATAATGTGCTATTAATTTGTGAACGTCTGGAGTTTAACTTTAGGTTAGCTCTTAATAAAAAAAAATCTTTTAAACGTTTGCACTTTTCTACATGTTACATATTTTATGGGTATTTATGTAACACTTTTAAATGTGTCTTTAAGTGATGATTCTGGGAGTAATTACATAATGTCTGTTTCCTATAAGACATGTTGGTCAGTGCTGGAAACACCTACCCCATTAAAGGAGAGCACCACTAAATCTCATCTTTGAAATAGCGTTTTTATTTCTATGCAAAATAAATGGAAAGATAATATTTGAACAATGCTGTTCAGAATATTCTTTCTGCTCACAAATCTTGATTTTTTTTTAAACAATATGTTTATTGGTATTTCTTTTTTTTCTCCAGTTTTACAGCATCAGTTCAACAGTTCAACAACCATACAAAAGGAAATGCTGCCAACTGCCCCCCCCCCCCTCCCCCCTCCCCGAGTTACAGAAAAATAGATACAAAATAATCCACCCCCCCCCCCCTGAAATAAAAATAAAAAATCAGTATAAACAAAAAGAAAACCTCTAGGCCAGACCCCCCCTCCCCTCCCCCAGACTAGGACCTCAACAAATTCAGTTTTTTCTTTTTTTTTTTTCCCATTTTGAGAATTTTGTAAACCCAGTTACACCCGTCTAACAGGTGCCCATACTTCTATACCAAACAAATAAATATCCAACGTTACATCTTTTCTCTTCAAAGAGCAAATAATAACATTTACAGTATCATTCATTGCAATATATACCCATCAGAAAGACAAAAGCGAGCATCATTAATAGCCTATATCATCAACCTACTATGTAATCTGTTCTAAGTATTGCCTAAACCCTAAACCCAGCCCAGCATTTATCAAAGAGATGTGGTTTTTTCTTAAGATTGAACATTATTTTCTCTGATGCCATGTACGAAGAGATTTCACTAAGCCACATAGACATGGGGGGGGATTCAGCACTTTTCCACAGCATGGCAATACACTTGTTCCCTGCAATCATGGGCAATTTAATGATCCGCACCTTGCCTCTCTTATCAGGAGAGATGTCAGACATGTCTCCTAATAATGCTAATTTAGGTGTACATGGGATCTCAAACCCTGTGATCTCTTCGAGAATCTCCCAAATTGAGCCCCAGTAAGGTCTCAGTTTGTTACATTCCCAGAACATGTGGAGCAGGCTACCTGTCTCCGTTGAGCACCTAGGGCAAAGGTCAGAGATAGCGTCATTCATCCTGTGAAGTCTTTCCGGCGTAAAATAGGTCCTATGGAGAATGTTAAATTGCATACGTTTATGTCGAGTGTTATATGAAAAAGATAGTGCGGACTCACATAGTGATTCCCATTCATCTTCTTCAAAGGTACAGTCCAGGTCCCGCTCCCATTTGTTCTTGGCGTTTAGGGGTATTATTTCTGTAAAGGTCAGAAATCTATTATATGTTAATGATAGGATGCCTCCAGTGTGAATAACTCCTTTTAGAATATCATCTATGAGGAGGGGTTTTGGAAGAGTGGAGTTTCCTCCCTGACCTGTACCTATGAAGTGTCTGACCTGTAGATATTTGTAGAAATTAGAAAGTGGAAGGTGCCGCGTAACTGTTCAAAGGACATAAGTATGTTATTATCATATATATTATATATGTATATGTTGTGTCTGTCCACTGTCTGTTACTTTGTTACCCCCCCCCCCCCTCTATGTAAAGCGACCTTGGGTCCCTTGAAAGGCGCTATATAAAATGAAGTTATTATTTATCATATAGGTCCCCAAAAGTTTTAATTCCCTGAGTGTACCACTTCTTGGTGATGCCATCTCTAAGTGATTCTGGTAAAGCTGGACTGTTGTGGAAGGGAGTCTTCCTGTGAAATGCAATAAAGCTACCAAGATGTGTCTGAATCTCAAACCATGTTGGTGCTGTGTGTTTAATAAATGGGTTTTATTCTATTCTTCAGGGTGTGGTACGACCGGATAAAAGGAATTCCGGCCAGCGGCACGTCCATCGTATGGCATTGTTCTGTTTGTCTCCAGGCAGGGGAATTAGTCGACTCATTCTGCCAAATCCACAGAGCCCTCGTCTGTGCAGCCCAGTAGTAACGTTGGAAGTCCGGGAGTTTCAGTCCACCACACTGGGGGGAATTATATCGGGTTTTAATTTTACTTCTAGGGACCTTCCTCCTCCATATGAATGCAGATATTATCCTTTGTAATTTCTTGAAGAAGTTCTTATGTATAGATATAGGGAGGGTTTGAAAAAGGTAGAGACATTTAGGAAGGACGTTCATCTTAATGCAGTTCACACGTCCGATTAGCGAGAGAGGTAGCTGCATCCATCTATCTAGGTCCTTCTCCACTTTTTTAAGTAGTCCGTCCTATTTTTTGATCAGCAGAATAGTTAATTGCTGCTAGAGTGGTTTGTTTACCCTTGTTTTATACTTGTTATTTTGTAAAATACAATACCTTTATTTATTTTGTATTTAAATATATTAGGGCTGTCAAAATGAATGCTTTAACTTGAGATTAATTTAAATTATTTAAAGCATTAAAATAATATAATCTAGATTAATCTATGGAGTGAAAAATCTTCAATGTTCTGAACTTTCAGGAGTATATTTGCTTGTTATTTTTTTTGCGAGAGAAACTGTATTCAAAGAAAGCTATTAAAATAGTCTTTGATACTTTCTTTGTGTTGATTTTACATTAATTCCATGATTTTACTCAAGTAAATATCTCTTACAAGCTTCCGTCTTAAGTAGAAAAATGCCATTTTTAATCTAGATTAATTACAGAAAATTGTGAGATTAATTAGTTAATTATTTTTAATCAATTGACAGCACTAAAATATATAGATGTGTACCTTTTTTTGTTAATTTGTTAAATAAACATATTTTTTTAATAAACATAACATTGGTGCGGCTGGGTGGCGCAGTGGGCAAGGCGCTCGCCACCAACGCAGGAGATACTGGTATCGAGCCCAGCTCTCGGCGTTGCTTCCGGCTTGGCCGGCCGTCGTACTAACACAATTGGGAGTGTTAGAGGGTGGGAAAGCCGGTGGGTGGGTCCTGGTCGTTGTAAACGGCGACTCCTACAGTTCGGTCGGGGCGCCTGTGTGAGGTTTCTGTCCTTGCTCTCTCACTCGTTCTGTTCCCTTAACCACCCTCGCTCTGTTTTCATTTGTTTTTTCTGTTAATTATTTCATTCCCTCGTTCTCACGCTTCTCCCCATTGACGTCATCAGAAACGTCGCTGATTGGTTCTCTCAGGTCCGCACGCTTTTCAATCACATTCCCCAGCTGTCACTGCTTGTCAATCAATCGATCCCTCATTATTTATACCCCGTTTCTCCACTCTAAGTTTGTTGGTTCGTCTTGATTTTTCTCTGATTGCATTCCCCGTTTGTTGCTGCTGCTGCTGCTTTGCTCTGTGCTATTTCTCCAGGAATTCCAAGAAGCCTTTCTCTCGGACACCTGTTCCCGTGGCGCGCGCTCGCTCCGCTGTTTGTTCCAGCACCATTACGCAGTACGTCTGGGTGAGTTAAATTGACTGTCATGATCTATTCCGTTTTTCGTGTGTAATTATTACACTGAAGACTACCACCTTTTTCTCAGACAGTCACTCACCCAGCTTCTCTATTTTTGCTTGTTCCTTTATGGGATAATATTTTTGGGACCTTCCATCTCCCTCTGTGTGTTGCTCACACCGAAGTTATTATTTCACTATTGGATTGTTTTGGACTTCACTAACTGTGTGTATATTACACGAAGATATTCACTGGGACTGTGTTTGGATTTTGCTAACTGAGTGTACATTACACGAAGATATTCACTGGGACTGTGTTTGGAGTTTTGCTCACTGTTTGTATTACACGAAGAGATTCACTTGGGCTGTTTTGGAATTGTGCTCACTGTGTTTAAATTACACGAAGAATTGTTCACCCTGTTCTCCTGCTCGTTCAAACTGCACTGTGTTGACTCGTTCCCTCTCCCCCTCTCTCGGTCTCGCAACACATCTGAGATTCTGCCGAGAGAATTCTGCAGAGCGGTTCAGACGTCAACACCTGCTATCCCCAAGACTACCATCACGGGAGAAGCTGCAGAGCAGCAGAACTTTGCCCCTTGTCCTATGTACCTGTCTTGTTGACTTGCCTTTCCTGTACTCTTTATATTTAGTATCAAATAAACAAGCCCTCGTATTTGGCAACTCTGAATTCCCACTCTCTTGTGTCGTTGCGTTTGGGGTCGGTGTCAAACCATAACAGCCTGCTCAGCGAGAAAAGGATCTAAGGGGGGTAGTGTGATCCTTCCACACGTTACACCCTCTCAGTGAGAGTCCGCGCTGCCAGGTGAAAAGAAGCGGTTGATTGGCTACACATGTGTCGGAGGAAGCATGTGATAGCCTCCACTCTCCCAGACCGACTGTAGGGGGTAGAGTGCGCAGCGACCAGGAAGGGGATTGGGAATTGGCATAACGACTAACATTGGGATGGGAGAAAAATTAAATAAAAAATAAACATAACATTTATTGAAAGATATGTGTGTGACTGTGTATAATAATAATAATAAATAATAACTTTATTTGTATAGCACTTTTCATACAGAGGTTGCAGTTCAAAGTGCTTCACAACAGTAAAAAATACAGGCATAAGCGAGCAAGGTAAGGCAAATCACAGTTCTTCAGTAATACAAATAATAAAATAGAGTAGATTAGATTAAAAAGTGCAGTTTAAAATAGGCTAAAATAATCAAATAGAATGGACAGTAGAAAAGTGTGATAAGATTGTTCATTAAAAAATATATAACAGAGCAGTGTATCGCTCTTAGTACTTTGAGTTTCTTTACAAAGTTCTAACATACAACAGAGCAGTCCGTCGCTCTAACATACAACAGAGCAGTCCGTCGCTCTAACATACAACAGAGCAGTCCGTCGCTCTAACATACAACAGAGCAGTCCGTCGCTCTAACATACAACAGAGCAGTCCGTCGCTCTAACATACAACAGAGCAGTCCGTCGCTCTAACATACAACAGAGCAGTCCGTCGCTCTAACATACAACAGAGCAGTCCGTCGCTCTAACATACAACAGAGCAGTCCGTCGCTCTAACATACAACAGAGCATCGCTCTAACATACAACAGAGCAGTCCGTCGCTCTAACATACAACAGAGCAGTCCGTCGCTCTAACATACAACAGAGCAGTCCGTCGCTCTAACTTACTCTTACTCTTACCTACACGACAAATTTCTTAACTTTGAGTTTCTTTACAAAGTTTTGAATTACGGTTTTGAATTACAACAGACATATGAATTTGATTGGAAGTGTATGAAAGTAGGTAGGGTAAGAGAATAGTGCAGGTAAGTAGGTAATAAAGTAATAATAATACATTATTTATTTATTAGATATTACGTTTTCGAATTCTTTTTTACAACTGGGGTAGGTAGGTAACATTTTTAGACTAAAGTACCGAAAGAAGTACCGTTGGGTACCGTTATCGATTCACAGGTACCGGTATCGGTTCAAATGTGAACGGTACCCATCCCTCGGTACAATATGGATGGAGGGGATCACGTCTGCAGTAGTGGCTGTAGCTTTGCTAATATTTTTAGTCAGCCGTTCACACGGATCGAGGATGATCAAGATGTTTTCAACCAGAGTCCATTGGTCGGCGTTGGGTGTTGCTGGCAACTTGTATTCTACAGCATAAGCTGCGATAGCTTGCTTCTGCTTCACCAGACTCTGGAGCATGTAGAATGTACTGTTCCAACGTGTGGCCACGTCTTGTTGGACTCGTGATTTTGTTATTTTCAGGGCCACCATTAACTCTTCCAGGCGGGTGGTCGCTACTTGGGAGTGCTTAAAGTGTCCAACAATCTTCCGACCGATGGCAACACAGTCAATCACAGCTCTTTGGCTCAGCACAGCCTCGTTCACAGCCAGCTGTAAGGTGTGGGCCATGCAGCCCAGGCTATCAACATTGTAATCCTCCATAGCCTTTGCCATGCGTTGTCTCTTAGGAGAACATGGACTAGGGCTGGACGGTATGGTCTAAAATGTATATCACGGTATAATTTGAAGCATAAACGGTAATGGTATATATCACGGTATATTAACTTATCTTAAAAGGTCTATATAAATGCTTCTGAAGGGGTAAAACACTGTTATGGCAGCTATTACTGTACTCTTGTATTACTAGGACATATTTCACATAGTACAGAGGTATTTTAAGAACATCTATTGTGCAAAACTGCAATAGAAAAATGCAAAACCTTTTCTCAAGTGTCTGCAGGCAGGTAACGTAACGCGTATCTTGGATCCAGTGCTTTGGCCATGTCTTTAAAGCCCTTTCGATCGACAGTTTGAAAAGGAACCATATCATTACACAAGTAAACAGTGACAGCGTTTGTTATGTCGGTCCACCGCTGGCTTTTTTTGTCGTTTAACTTAACTTAAAACGTAAATAATAAAATGATTCTGTTACAGCTGCTGAGCTATACTATAGCTAATGTCCATCAATATCTTCCTTTTTAATGAAATAGGTTTAAGAATCGAATCAGGATTGTTAGCAGAGAGAGAGGGGGATGGGGGAGACGGAGTGAGAGGGAGGGAGGGAGGGGGCTGCTGCTATAGTGGAGCTAACGTTGGCAGCCCCCTGTCTCCCCCACCCCCAATGGTTGGCTTGCTGAGGCTACATCAACACAGGCTGCTAGGAGTGGAGCTAACGTTAGCTTTCTGAGGCTACATCAACAGTTAACATTACATAAGGTTTTAGCGCGAAGCGGGCATTTCAGAATGGAGCGGATGCAAAGCATGTTAGACGATTGGACCCGTCGCAGAGTTTACATTACACATAGAAACTACACGACTCGCGAGAGAAGTTGTCACACAGCTGTGTGCAACGCAGGGCTGAAGAGCTAGTTCGCTTCTAGAATTGAAGGTCCGCTCTGTTCCGTGTCTATTATGAAATGACAATTGCGCGTTGACACGCCCACTACGCAAAGCCTCTGTGCTCCTAAATAATTTTTCCAGTTCTCACATATCTATTTTGCGAGTGAAATGGTCACACTGTAGAGCCATGCCTCAGCAAGCTAACGTTAGCTCCACTTAGCAGCCCCCTCCCTCCACACTGTGGTTACGTCATTGCTACTTTAGAGTTGCTCTACCGGTCACAAGGTATAGTCAAAATCCATACCGTGGCGCAAATTCATACCGTTTATACCGTCCACCCCTAACATGGACCATCTCTTTCGTTATGTTCCATTTCCATTAGCTACAAAAGCCAAACGGATCATATCGGCAGTGTATTTCCTTGTATTGGGGGAGTGACGTCACAGCACGCAACCTCACGTTGTTCCATGCTGGTGGGCGCGGCTGTTATTGTTATTATCAGGCTCACCAAAACTAGCGAGCTAGCAGGGAGACGTTCACGCTGGTAATGCTTTCTTGCAAACAACAAACAAACAAACAAACAAACACTATGCGGAGGAAACAAAATACTGTCTACCGCATCTGGAATATACAGCACAGCACGACCAAACGGATAGAAAAAACCAAACCCGAAGCATCGACTTCTGGATTTCTTTACTGGATTTAAACCATAGTGCAGGTATGTTCCACCTTTGAGTTAAACATCTTTTGCATTGCACTATTCATGAACATGGAACACCATACTCACACACACCTCCAATGTACAGCCCCACCCCACCTACCCAACCAACCCCCAATGCACAGTTTCTATGTCAAATGTATATACACTCTTTTTCTGGATTTTTTTAGTATCACAAACAGTACTGCATTTGAAAATCTGGTATGTCATAAATGTATAGATGTAGCAGTACTGTCTATCTGTATGTCGTGTGTGTCATATGATGAATTGAAAATGGGGGACCCTGATGGAAACAAGACGAAAGTCTTTCCTCTTAACAATTGTATGTATTGAGCCGTACTGTACTGTACCCATTCTGCAATCTGTTAATAAACTTTTCAATCAATCAATCAATCAATACTGCAGTATGTAGGTTGTCAGTAGCACACAATAATAAATAATAATAATAATAATAATAATAATAATAATAATAATAATAATAATAATAATAATAATAATAATAATAATAATAATAATAATAATAATAATAATAATAATAATAATAATAATAATAATAATAATAATAATAATAACAATAATAATAATAATAATAATAATAATAATAATAATAATAATAGCATAGGAGGAGCAGTACCGTTTAATAGACTGTTTTTTAAGAGCATGAGCTTCAGATACTGGATAGACCTTCAAACATAAAGAACATTTTCTTGAAGTATAACACTCCAACCCATCAAGTGCTCCTGTGGAATGGCTTTTTAGTCTGGGAGGGTTGGTGCTCACGCCTAGAAGGAACAGACTTTCTGAGGTTTGAGAAGATTCTGTTACTGAGATATAATCACTGGTTTACTCACCCCTCTCCCCTGTTTCACTAGGAACATTAGAACCATATCTGAATAGGGCAGGCCTCAAAGGTAGGCTACATATCAGCCTACATGTGGTGTTATTGACCATTTATCTTTTGTGAAATCTATAGATATATAGATAGGCCTACCTGCCCTATTAGTACATTTTACTCAAACTGAGTACATTTTACAATCTTTTTTTGTCATTCTTATGTTGTGGCAGCAGCAGGGACGACGACTTCGTAACCTAGTTACTTTCAAAGTAACTAAGTTACTCTGATAATCAAGTAATCAGTAAAGTAACTAAGATTACTTTTTAAAGGAGTAATCAGTAATCAGATTATTTTTACAAGTAATCTGTGGCATCACTGCTGCTGAGTCTCTGAGGAATTTGGAGGGGATGTTGTCATGGCCAGTGGCCTTGTTCGGTTGGAGAGCGCTCAGTTTTTTGAGTACCTCATCTGTAGTTACCATTTCCAGTTTGAAATCGTCTTTGTGGACGCCTAGGTTCTTGTAGTATGCTACTATGTGTTCTACCCCATACTGCCCTGAGTGGGAGGGTAGTTTGTTTACCAGTGTTGTGGCTATGTTTGTGAAGAAAGTGTTTAAGTTGACACAATATCTTATAAAACAAGGTAACATTGTGCACCACATCACTCATTCATTCATTATCTTCTTCTCAGTATTAATGAAAGGAATGATATGGGTTAACAAAATAAGTATTTTAATATTATTTATATTCCCTTCATATTACATATCAAATAGTGAATGAATGACTGATGTGATATGAAGGAAATTATGCACAATCAACAAGGATCTATCTCTGCAGTTATTTAGGCTAGAGATAATCTATGAAAAGCAGAATACCAACAACATTGCCATCTACCAGATATACATCTTATATTATTATTTTCTTCTTTTCCTAAAAATGTGAACTGTCCCTTTAAACATCTATCTCAGAGGCAAGAGAGAAAATCACTGAAAGCTAAAGGCATACACATATTTATTCAAAGATAAAAGAGGTAGAGGCTGACATGAATACCTGCTTGTAGATCTTCCACCAGCTCATTCCTGTTGAGCTTCTTCAGTATCTCCTCTGTAATCTTCACAGCTACATCAGAATAGTGCTGCACCATCAGATCCACCACGTCCTGTATGTCAGCATTCTCCAGCCGGCTCTTCGGGATGGGAGGGTAGCCCTTCAGGACATGTTGGTTCAAATACCACCGGAACTTGTTCAGCTCCTCCCTTCTTAACTCGTCCAGGATTTTGGACAGTCGTGTTGAATGCGCTGCCATTGTTGATCACTGGTAAAACAGAACAAAGCTTGTAAATGTTTTCATCTTGAGACCCTGACGTATATTGTAATAAGCATATAGGTAGTTATATAGCATACTGGCCAATCGCGCCTCGCATGGTCACGTGCAAGTGAGGTGCATGTAAAATGTTTCCACGGGCCCAGTAGGTGCTGGAGAGATGATATCTCATAATGGCAGAGCGAGACGCTCAGCCAGTATTCATATAACTAGGGTTATAGGATAACCTTCGTTATCTAACACAGTTTACTGAAGGAGAGGAGATGATAAAATGAGGTTACCCCAGACTCCAATAGCGAGGGGCAATAAACTTGGATTCCCAAAACATGGTTTCCCTTAGTATTTTATTTGGCTGAGGCCCAGAGAGAGTTGGTTCAACACAAGGGAAGAATGATAATATTGTACATTACATGGTTATGATGACATCATACACTGTCACACTTGCCTGGCCAATCAGAGTGACATTCAAACATTGTATCCTCCATTCAGGTCCTACTTACAGACCAAGGGTGCGGTTACACCTTTCGTTTCATTTTCGTATCATTGTCATATGCGTTTCGCCGCGACGTCGTGCGCCTCGAGTCACACTTTCGTTTTTTTTTCGTTTTTGTCACCCGAGCACACTGATGTAGTACACTGCCAAAGCAGTAGGTGGCAGTAGGTGGCAAACATGAAGGCAATTTCAACCAATCAGAACTGAATGTGCCAATACACTTCCTGGAAGCTCCAGCAAAGAAAATGTCAATAAGGCAGGCGCCTATGCCGCGCCACCATCTTGCCTATTTACTCAATGCAGCAATTCTTTTTCAGCAAAGCCTAATAAAAGTGCAATAAACAAAACGGATACATTCACTGTGTGTTCTGCCTGTCATTTGTTGATGAAACAAAACTAACATCAACACAAGTGACCACCAAGAGCGGATAGTTTAGTCTAAAAAACGATCGGTAGCATTGTTAGCTGCATGCTAACGTCAATGGAATTTGCCATTATAACAGTATAGCATTGTGGCTAGAAGCTAACGTTAGCTCACGCTACTTAGCCAGCACCAAACTGATGATATCGGGAGCTATCAGTGGTTAGATAACATTAGAGACAACGCTGTGTGTATTAAACAAAGGTGAATAGATGACTGGGCCATTTTGTTTAATGCTTGTTAAGTTGAAAGAGGAGCTTTGAGCTAACAGGGTTTGATAGCTAACACTAGCTCATGTTATCCAGTGGCAGTGCCAATCGGTAATGCTAGCAGAATGAATGGATGTAAACTTTCTTTAACATATTGCATATGGGTACAATACAATACGGCTTAATACAAACAATTGTTAAGGGAATGCAGACTGTTGTAGCTTGGACTGGGGTCCTTATAACAATAACTTGACAACACATAGTAGCTGCAGCTATTTGGTTTGGGACAGCTCTCTGTCACCGGAAGGGCACACAGATGGTATCTACTGCGCATGGGCGTTTTCGCAACAACGGCTCCGTGCTGACTACACGCTGTTGTCTGCGCGTTTTTTAGCGTTTCTCCAAAACGCAAACACAATTTTGCGTTTCAGCCGTATCCACAAAAAAAAGCCAAAAAACGCATTTCTGTGTAATAGGGACATGAAACGTATTCAAAAACGTATAAAAAACGCCACAAATACACTAGTCTAACCATGGCCTTGTGGCCTTTGGTTTAAACTTTATCTATGGGTGTGTCTTCACACCACTGTGGCTTCTGCCTGTGACATCTGGCTTAATCAAAGCCACTCCTTTTTTAGCATATGATATAATAAAACATTTCTAGGCCGTATCTTTAGTGTAATGATCTCTATATATCCAGAATTAAAACAGGGTATTAATAAGCTGCAATTTAATACTAAACACTCCATACTTGAGTTAAACTATACCAATAACAGCCTGATTGGCATTCACAGTGATAAATAAACTTAAGACACTTAAAAGAGAAATAGTGAATACAGACTCTATACCCTTATGTATAGATATGTAATATATAATTAAAGAGATAATCATATATTGTTATATGCTCCTCCCAATCTAAATGACATTCAAATATACCTTCTAATTTAATAAGTCACATTAATGATCTATATATGTTTTTTCGTTTCTTTATAGAGGTCTTAATCCAATCAAAGCCAAACATTGTTTTTTACTCCAGTTGGAGCATGTCATGATTATTAATAGTCTCTACTCCTGTCTTTAATTTCAGAGCAGTTTGTGGTTCTGCTCTCCATGGCAGCTGTTCATACACGCTGTAACTTGTCGCTAACATGTGACTTTAGATAATCACACTTCAACTGGCCATTTTCATTGTTGGGCATTGGATTGAATTAACATCTCTTTTGTCTCTTGTTATCTTGATTAACCGCTGTCACAGTCCTGAGAGCATTCTCATGGCCCAAACTGCCCCCAGGCTCTACCACACCTTTTGGCATTCTGGTCACATTCCAAGTTAATTTTATACCACAACCCAAACTTGTAACGTTCTGGGTTATCTGGTCTTGTTAGACCTGAGAATCATGCTAATACATTTGGTCAATTTTCGAGGGCATTTTGCCCCAAGCCCCCGTTAATTTCGAACCCTGGTTGTTGTTGTAGAACTTGAAGGCTAGTAGTAAATAAGTCTGCATCATTTGGACCTCCATGCTCCCGGGGGTCTGCCTTGATGAATGCTGTCTGGACGGCACTGAGACGGACTGTGTCTATGTAACAGGTACAACCTTGTACCTGCCACCAAACTTCCACCGCTCCTTGAGTGGGAGTCGAGCCCCGGGAGTCCGCACGGGGGGAAGCAACACAAACCGCTGCGCCAAGAGAGGAACTCCTCCCTAAGCGCTCACTTTGAATGCCTCTGGGGTGTTACGATTAGTACGCTTCTTTGGCATGATGAACCCAGATGGCAGAGTATTGATGAGACCGGAGACAGAACGTGACGATGAACAGTTTACTTCACAACAAGGTACATACACGACTAACACACACAGGTAACATTTAACAATGACCGCGCACAGCAGGGCAGGACAGACAGGACTATATACACAAGACTAATTGACAAGACACAGAGGGTAATTTACAAACAAGACACAGGTGTGGTAGACAGAAACAATAGAGCACAGAGTACGGGGAAAACAATAACAAACAACCAGACTAAAACATAATTACAAACCACAGACAGGGGAACACAAGACTAACAAAGTGGAGACAACAGATAATAAACACAACAAACACAACTGACAATAAATAACAATAAGTTGGTGTGTGAGCTGATGCCAGATTGGCATCAGCCCACCGGGTGGAAATGTAGACTGAGGGTTATTGTTAATGGGAGGTACTTGTGATGAATATGACTGTCTGAGTCCTGGTCCCACAGGGCCAGGACCGGAGGAAGTGTTACAGTACCCCGCCCTCGAAGGTCGACTCCCAGGCGACCCAACAGGCCCCCCGGGAACGGGGAGGGTGGGGGGGACGGAAGCCGCATCGGCGAAAAGAGGAGGGGGGAGGATGGGGGTTCGAGGGACGGGGCCTGCGGGAACAGGAACGGGGGGAGGGGGCTGACGAGGAGGGCTGGAGCAGGGAAGGATGGGGGATCGAGGGACGGGGCCTGCGGGAACAGGAACGGGGGGAGGGGGCTGAGGAGGAGGGCTGGAGCAGGGAAGGATGGGGGGAAGAGGCGACGGCTCCGGAGCGCGACCTGGGGCTGGGGTCTCCACGGTGGCGAGACCCCCCGCCGAACCCCGAACCGGAGGCTCCCTGGCGACAGGACGCGGTGCAGGACCCCCAACCGGGGTCCCTCCGGCAGCGGAATCCGACGTCGTCCTCCAGGTCTGCCATGGTGGTGGCTCGTCCTCTGGAACCTCCCAGGGCGGAGGAGACCTCGACCAGGCCGGCGAGGAAGACCTGCGGTCCTGGGAACCCCTTCCCCTGGGGCTGTGGCGTCGGGATCCGCGCCCCGTCCCCGACGCTCCCCTGCGGACCAGGCGACTCCCCACCCAGGGATCCAGCACCGGGGTGGCCGCGGCGCAAGCACCCGATGTCATCGGCGCCGCTGGCCCAGCCACTGCGTCCCATGGTGCCAGACCCAGAGCGGTAGCCTGGTCGGCACGCAGGACGGAGGCGCCCAGGATCCCGAGCGCGAAGCTGGCTCCGTCTCTCCTCTCTGCCGGGTCCAAGTTCGGCGCGGTCATTCTGTTACGATTAGTCCTACGCTTCTTTGGCATGATGGACCCAGATGACAGAGTGGAGATTGATGAGACCGGAGACAGAATGTGACGATGAACAGTTTACTTAAAGACAAGGTACATACACGACTAACACACAGGTAACATTTAACAATGACCGCGCACAGCAGGGCAGGACAGACAGGACTATATACACAAGACTAATTGACAAGACACAGAGGGTAATTTACAAACAAGACACAGGTGTGGTAGACAGAAACAATAGAGCACAGAGTACGGGGAAAACAATAACAAACAACCAGACTAAAACATAATTACAAACCACAGACAGGGGAACACAAGACTAACAAAGTGGAGACAACAGATAATAAACACAACAAACACAACTGACAATAAATAACAATAAGTTGGTGTGTGAGCTGATGCCAGATTGGCATCAGCCCACCGGGTGGAAATGTAGACTGAGGGTTATTGTTAATGGGAGGTACTTGTGATGAATATGACTGTCTGAGTCCTGGTCCCACAGGGCCAGGACCGGAGGAAGTGTTACACTGGGGAGTGAGTTTTACTTCCATGTACCGTAGTCACACTATCGCGGTGCATATCCGTTACATCTATAAACCTTAGAGCCGCTGACCTCTTCTTTTTCAGACGATGACCCCTTTGATGCCGTTCTCATCGCTGATAAACTGAAGGAGGTCGGCGACAGACTGAGTCGAGACGCAGAGTTTCAGGAGGCGCTGAAGCAGCTGAAGCAAGCGGTAGCACAACAGGTAAACACTACACACACACACACACACACACACACACTACACACACACACACACACACACACACACACACACACACACACACACACACACACACACACACACACACACACACACACACACACACACACCATCCAGACACCACACACACACCATCCAGACACCACACGCATCACTAACACCACACACACACTACACACACACACACACACACACACACACACACACCATCCAGACACCACACACGCATCACTAACCCTGGCAGCGTTAGTGCCTTGCTCTAGCCATTGAGCTACACATGGAATTGAACCCCTAACCGTTTACACAGTTACCCTACTATTACACAGTAGTAGTAGTACTAATTTATATATGTTATGCCCAGTTTAATCACCTGTACATTGTATATTATTACTATTGCACTTTACTGTTACATTTGCAGTTGGACGGCATCTGGCTGGATGCCAAACTTATTTCCGTTGTGCTGTATGATGACAACTACATTTGACTCTAATCTAATCTAACCACCCGCCCCTGGTAGACTAGGCAGAATTTCAGATAATGTGCTTGTATAAAGTGCTGAAGGCATTTCGTGTTTATTTTTGGTACACAACATTTCTAGGGGTATTAAGGGGTGCTGAATCCAAATCTGCTGTATACCAAGCTCAAAAATGTCAAATAAGGCCTCAAAATTGAGAAATCCAACATGGCCGCCAGCACCAGGCCCTCTCTCCACAAAAACAGGTGCTAAACCCACAGTTTTTATTCTACTGACATGAAAGTTTGCACAGAACATCTGCACCTAGGGAGGAAGAAAGTAGGAATATAGCTGGGGTGCAACCATGAGTAACAGGGTGTTTTTGACTGTCTAACTGTAATCTTTGTATAGGTGAGGATACAAAAAATGACATTTCTTCAGTGTTTGCAGGAATACTACAGCAATTTGGTAATAACTGTACAGTGTTCGACACCAACATTAGAATCCCCCAAGTCTTAGCTTTCTTTAGGTACCAAGTTTATGCAAGTAGCTCTTATAAATCTGGATATATAAGCATTTTAATGTAAGCATGCTGTTTTAGGCGTATTTTCAAAAAATAAATGGTGGGGCTTAATGAGTTAAGTGTGACTACACAAGGTACAAACCTGAATTAAATGTGCTTTTGTAAGTTTTCTTACATACATCAACAAGGACGTAGTCACACCGGAGATTCAAGAATCCATACTTGGCGCAGAACACCTTGGACGGTTTTCCCCGACGCAGAAATAGCGCCGAGATATGCGGTGAGCTACTGGAGCTCCCTTCACTCACATTTTTATATCCAAAGTTAATTATATTGTTCTCTCTCTATTTCTTCTCATATTATTATATTCAGATCAAATTCTATTGCCTGTATATTTATGTCTTTCTACTATTACCCTGCCCATACCTGTACAGTACATTACACCAACACAGAATTGCCTTAGGCAAGGCGTACATAGAATATATCAAAGTGTTGCTTGCCGATTTGGACTCATTCAAGAAAAGAACTACAAAGTTTTCTTGCCAAATCACTGCCATTATGGCAATGATCAAGGGAATGAAACTGAAGGGCACTGGCAGTCTGGGTCAATCGGCTGGAAGATTGCTTCTGTTTGACCTGGAGCGACCCCCACGGGACCACAGCTGCATGAACCACAGACGAAGCTAGGAGCCATCTATTCATTAATTTTTCAAGGCTGGAGACTCAGGAGCAGCCAGAAAATAATATAATAATAATAATAATAATAATAATAATAATAATAATAATAATAATAATAATAATAATAATAATAATAATAATAATAATAATAATAATAATAATAATAATAATAATAATAATAATAATAATAATAATAATAATAATAATAATAATAATAATAATAATAATAATAATAATAATAATAATAATAATAATAATAATAATAATAATAATAATAATAATAATAATAATAATAATAATAATAATAATAATAATAATAATAATAATAATAATAATAATAATAATAATAATAATAATAATAATAATAATAATAATAATAATAATAATAATAATAATAATAATAATAATAATAATAATAATAATAATAATAATAATAATAATAATAATAATAATAATAATAATAATAATAATAATAATAATAATAATAATAACTGCCATTATATACGTCATACGTTGTAGTCCGTGCAGGTTTTTGATAAAAAAAAGATATGCTACAATCTGTACAGGGTGGATCGAGCTGGGAGTGGGGGGTGTAGTGGTCGTACCTGGATATGTAAACACAAGTATATCGGTATCCATTTTAGATTCAGTCTCCATACCAAATAAAATATACAATTATTTTTATAAAACACATTTTATATAAATTATAATTATACAATTATATAAAAACAATATTGGACAACCTGTGAGAAGGGTGAGTGAGATTGTTTGTCAAACGTGCATTTTAGCATAGTAGGTAGTAATATAGGCATGGTAGATTCCTTTGTAGCAGAGTGACTACTCGTAAAAGACAGTACAATGGTTTTAGGAATATTTTTAACTTTTTTTGTGTGTTTTTATAGTTCTAGTTATATCTAGTGTGTGTGTGTGTGTGTGTGTGTGTGTGTGTGTGTGTGTGTGTGTGTGTGTGTGTGTGTGTGCGCCTGTGCGTACATGTGTCTGTCTGTCTGTGTGTGTGTGTGTGTGTGTGTGTGCGTGTGTGTGCGTGTGTGTGTGTCAGTGAAGGGAGCAGCAGCTACAGAATGCTGAAGGGGCTCATAGCTGCAGCCAACCCTCAGGAAGATGTCATCAATCACTAAGTGACAGTTCGCTTGAATTTCTCTCAACAGGATCTCTGTTGCTACGCCCGGCTTTCATCCGAAGCAAGAGGTCCACGTCACAGACAGTAAGCCCAGAGGAACCAGGAAGCCCAGAGGGACCAGGAAGACGGAGGCAGCTAACTGAATTCCACCTATAAGGTCCCGCGCGCCCAAGGCTTGTGTAGAAAAGAAAATAATAATAATATCTAACCCTAACTAACCTTACTGTCATGCACTTGTCCTAATATACTAACCTACACTGTAGCACTCAACACTTTGATGAACATTGTTGCTGAGGCCCCGTTTAGACGGAAACGCTAGCAGGTGAATCTGCAAAAATATTTTTACGGATGTGCCTTTCGTTTATACGGAAACGGCGTTTTTACGGGGTGAAACCGCAAAAAAGTGAGACTACCTTCCAGGGTGGAATTCCTAGAAACGATAAACCTTTGCGCTCTCGTCTAAACTATCAAACTGTATAAATCTGTTAAAACGATGACGAAAGGGTTGTCACGGCTCTGGTCGCGCGTACTGCTTACGTCACAGGTAGCAGGTAAGCGCCAGTAGCCGAGACGTAAACAAAGCAAGTATGTCTGACTATATCAACGGAGATCACTTGAAGGCTACATTGGCAGTACTTTTAAAGACACAAGAATCAGTCCAGTTTTAAGATACGCTATTGGAGCTGGAATTACCGCGGCTGCTGGCACCAGACTTGCCCTCCAATGGATCCTCGTTAAAGGATTTAAAGTGTACTCATTCCAATTACAGGGCCAGCAGGTGCCTCGACTGGCCCGCGCCGTTCTGTGTTCTGAACGTAGCGTTATAGCAGTACTTTTAACCCTTTCACTGCCACACGACAGAAGGTTAACCCTTTACTATCACACAACCGGCTGTCGTGTGGCAGTGAAAGGGTTAAATACACAAGAATCTGTCCCGCGGCGTGAGTGGACCCACTGTCTGTGAGTGTCTCTGCTTTGGTCCAATCACATTCCCCATCCACAGTCTGCGAATCAGAGGCAGAGTAGGGCGGGTCTTCACAGCACATCATGTGACATATGCGCCAATCGTATGACAGCGGTGCTCCGTCGTTACAGCCTCGTCTGCACAGAGAATTCCACCCCAAAACGCTCGTCTAAACGCAAAATTAAAAGTGAAACCGCAAGACGACTTTTGCGGTTTCTGTTCACAAAACGCTTGTCTAAACGTAGCCTCAGCTGATAGAGTTGTGCCCTTCCTGATGATTTGTCGTACATAACTTGTAACTCGCTTTGGATAAAAGCGGCAGCTAAATGACTAAATGTAAATGTAGATTCATTGCGTCATCTCACTCATTTCAACTGAAATATGTGTCCATGTATGTAAACATTGGAAGGGGCCAATGAAATAAGTTATAATTAAATTTAAGTTAAATTATATAAGCCAGTTGAAGTCAGTTAGCCTCAAGCTTGTCTCTGAGTCCTTTTATAGGTGTATAGTTATATGGGTGTATACAGTATGTCTATAGGCATATAGGTCAATACGTGTATAGCTCTATAGCTCTATAAATATTTTGGCATATTAGTGTATGGGCGTCTGTGCTGTGGGGTAGTTGGTCAATTATAAGTCCCATTGTTGTGAGCATATAGTGCATGTGTTCATCTCCTCCACTCCTGTCTAGCTCTCATCTCCTCCACTCCTGTCTAGCTCTCATCTCCTCCACTCCTGTCTAGCTCTCATCATCTCCTCCACTCCTGTCTAGCTCTCATCTCCTCCACTCCTGTCTAGCTCTCATCTCCTCCACTCCTGTCTAGCTCTCATCTCCTCCACTCCTGTCTAGCCCTCATCTCCTCTCACTCCTGTCTAGCTCTCATCATCTCCTCTCACTCCTGTCTAGCTCTCATCTCCTCCACTCCTGTCTAGCTCTCATCTCCTCCACTCCTGTCTAGCTCTCATCTCCTCCACTCCTGTCTAGCCCTCATCTCCTCTCACTCCTGTCTAGCTCTCATCATCTCCTCTCACTCCTGTCTAGCTCTCATCTCCTCCACTCCTGTCTAGCTCTCATCTCCTCCACTCCTGTCTAGCTCTCATCTCCTCCACTCCTGTCTAGCTCTCATCATCTCCTCCACTCCTGTCTAGCTCTCATCTCCTCCACTCCTGTCTAGCTCTCATCTCCTCCACTCCTGTCTAGCTCTCATCATCTCCTCCACTCCTGTCTAGCTCTCATCTCCTCCACTCCTGTCTAGCTCTCATCATCTCCTCCACTCCTGTCTAGCCCTCATCATCTCATCCACTCCTGTCTAGCTCTCATCATCTCCTCCACTCCTGTCTAGCTCTCATCTCCTCCACTCCTGTCTAGCTCTCATCTCCTCCACTCATGTCTAGCTCTCATCTCCTCGGAGGACGCCATAGCCCATGTGCTGCACACAGCAGCATCACACCTGGACAAGAGGCAGGGGAACTATGTGAGAATGCTATTCATCGACTACAGCTCAGCATTCAATACCATAGTCCCCTCCAAACTCATAGCCAAGCTCAGGGACCCGGGCTTGAACTATGACCTCTGCCAGTGGGTTTTGGACTTCCTGACGGGCAGACCCCAGGTGGTGAGAGCAGGCAACTGCACCTCCTCATCCGTCACTCTCAACATAGGGGCCCCCCAGGGCTGTGTCCTGACTGAGTCCCCTCCTCCACTCCCTGTACACACATGACTGTGTGGCACAGCGGAACAACAACACAATCATAAAATTTGCTGATGACACAGTAGTGGTGGGCCTGATCTCTGCAAACGACGAGAGGGCCTACCTGGAAGAGGTTAAGGTTCTAGCGGGATGGTGTCAAGAGAACAGCCTCTCCCTGAACGTCAGCAAAACAAAGGAGATGATTGTGGACTTTAGGAGGTCGGGGTCAGGGACTACAGCCCCCTCAGCATCGACGGGGCACCGGTTGAGAGAGTGAACAGTTTTAAGTACCTTGGAGTCCACATATCTGAGGACTTGACATGGACCACACACATTGACAGTGTTATCAAGAAGGCACGACAACGCCTCTACTTCCTTAGGTGCTTAAGGAAGTTCAACGTGAGTCAGAAGATCCTCAAGAACTTCCACTCATGCACAATAGAAAGCATCCTAACTGGCAATATCACCTCCTGGTTTGGGAACTTGGGCACTGCACAAGACCGCAGCAGACTACAGAGAGTGGCCCGTTCAGCCGAACGCACAATTGAAGGTGGGCTTCCCACTCTCCAAGACATTTACAACAAGCGGTGCATGGGCAAGGCTAAGAGAATAATCAAAGACTCCAGCCACTCAAACAACTGCCTCTTTGAACTGCTGCGGTCAGGCAAGCGATACCGGAGTCTCATGGCAAGCACAGAGAGACTCAGAAGGAGCTTCTATCCCCAGACCATCAGCCATAACCAATAAGCAAACCATCAACACACCCACAGTGCACATACACTCACTTAAATAAACAACACACTGTAGCACCCACTTTACCACTTTAGACACACTTTGCACTTTATATTTATATTATTGGTAAGGAAATTGCACATCATTCTCATTCCTTATTGCACCTCACCACTACAAGGTGGCACCACAAGCTAAGCTATACTTCACCATTCTTGTACCAGCTGTACTGTATATATAGATACACTGAACAATTTTGTTGTTTACACTTGTTTACGTACTTGACTTTCTATTTTATACTTATTATACTTATTTTATACTATCTTGTTATTATCTAGCACACTCTCAGGAGCAACACAGAAAGAAACATTTTATGCAAAGTATTCTGTATGACAACTAATAAAGAAACTTGAACATTCACTTATATTGATATGGTAAAATAATATTTTTATTTTATTATATTATATTATAATCTATTCTATTCTATTCAGGAAAAGTGGCATTGGATGAATCATGCAACTGCAAGACACCTGCGACACCTGCCTGAATACGATTGATGACTGACAATAAGTTACTGTACCTAAGCTACTGTACGCATATTAAGGACTATCTAATTTGCATAAATGGCATGTTGATTAAAAAAATTCAAGAGAAAAGAGTTTGATGAATAAATCCATGGCCTGGGATCATCCTGCTTTTCTTTCTTATTTGGTTGATGAGTTATGCATCAATAACAACCACAGTTTCTGCTATAAATATGAGTTTCAAGCAACATTTTCACAACTGATCTAAAATCAGGATATGATTTTAAATTCCCCATGTATGCAAACATATAAAAACACATTTCATTCATGTTTCTACCTTGTTTAGTAAAAAAGATATGCACTTAAATAGATTTCAGCCTGGCGTTGGCGGCCATGTTGGATTTCTCAATTTTGAGGCCTTATTTGACATTTTTGAGATTGGTATACAGCAGATTTGGATTCAGCACCCCTTAATACCCCTAGAAATGTTGTGTACCAAAAATAAACACGAAATGCCTTCAGGGTTATGATTTTCTGAAAATGTACCCTGTCTATGGAGGGGGGGCTGCACATTGCAGGTCGTGGGGTGGGGGGGGGGGGGGGGTTGAGTAGGCGGGTGGGGGGGGGGGGGTTAACTGTACATTGGATTATCGACTAAACCTTACTTGGTCCCAAGAAGAGGGTCTCGTGTATTATTGGGTTTAATAGGACATTTATTGTACATTGGAGGGGGTTGCGTTAGGACATTTACAGGGGCCAGTTTCAAATTGAAGTCTCTCGTAGGTGCTCTTTGAGAGTGGTTTTGAAAGTTGGTAGTGATTCACATTCCTTTACGGCTTTGGGTAGGGCGTTTCACATTGATGTGGCATAATTGCGAAACGTGTTTAGTCCCTTGTTTGAGCCGAATCTGGGTTTAACATGATTTGTGGAGCTCCCTCTGGTGTTGTGATCGTGGTATTCACTGACCTTTGGGAAGTATTTTGACATGTACATGGGTACCTTAGTCGTGTAGTGAATCTTGTAGACCAGGCCCATTGCAAGTTGTTGTACTCTGTCGTCTAAGACATTACATTACACACACTTCTGCAGTCCCTCCCGCCGTCCCTCTCTCTCTCTCTCTCTCTCTCTCTCTCTCTCTCTCTCTCTCTCTCTCTCCTATCTATCTCTCTCCATCTCTCTCCCTCCCTCTCCTCACTAGTTCTCTGCCTGTCAAACCCCGTCTGAGGAAGTGTCGGGTTACACTATGCCTACGTCCCCGACACACACGCAGTTAAGTTTGTGTATGTGTGTGTGTCCGACGAGGGAGAGAGATGGCGCACACACATTACACACACTTCTGCATTCCCTCCCGCCGTCCCTCTCTCTCTCTCTCTCTCTCTCTCTCTCTCTCTCTCTCTCTCTCTCTCTCTCTCTCTCTCTCTCTCTCTCTCTCTCTCTCTCACTCTCTCTCTCTCTCTCTCTCTATCTCTCTCTCTCTTTCTCCCTCTCGCTCGTTCTCTGCCTGTGAAAACCCGTTTGAGGAAGTGTCGGGTTACACTGCACTACAACCATAGAGGGGGCGTTACTGCAGATCAATGCTATGTCGACGTCACAGAAACCGTCAAATCAGAACAGCTTAGTTGAGTGAGGGAAGATCTCGTGAACTCGAGACTAGACTGATGAGTCAATATGGTAATTAGAGACACAGACCCATTGATACTAACCTGTATTACTATAAAACCATGCTAAACACAGAAAAAAGGCATTTATAATGCATGTCCCCTTTAAATCAACTTTCCAGCCCCCTGTCAACTGTCAAATGATGTCAACTGTCAACCTGAATTAACATTCAGTATTCAATATGGTCTGATATTAACATTCAGTATTGAATATTGTCTGATTCAATATTAACACTTTGAGTGCCACGGACGCGTTTTGTCGTTAGTTCATGCCGACTGTTGAATGCCACCAACGCTATATAGCGTTTGTTTGTCTTATTTTTTTTTATTAGCGATTTGAATTAATATTTCATCAACCGAGCCTCACGCTAGTGCAGCAACCTCTCTCTGAGCTCCATTGGGAAAATACCGCCCCCTATCGTCTCTCCCTGTGTCTGCACCCCATTGGATTAGACTGATGAGGGGGGGGGGGGGGGGTCCAGCCTCCTCATTTTACTTTTCCGTCAAGCCATCTGAAGAGACCGAAGTGATCGCCGAGCTGCAAAACAACGTGGAATACATATTTACACAGTACCCAACGCTGAATCAATAAACGTGATCGATAGGGGAGGTAGCGAGCATAAAGTATCTCTTTATGCAGACGATCTATTGCTCTACATATCAGACCCAATGGCCGGTATCCCAAATATTTTGTCTCTTCTAAAGGTTTTTGGAAGCTTTTCTGGCTACAAATTAAACGTACAGAAAAGTGAATGCTTCCCAATTAATGATCTCGCCCGGAATATTTCCCATCGCCTTCCATCTTTCCAGATAGCGGATACTGGTTTTAAGTACCTGGGCATTAACATCTCCCAATCTCTTTGCTCTCTTCGAAAACAAAACTTTACCACATTAACAACAAAGGTAAAGGCTGACTTACAGAGGTGGAATGGCTTACCCCTGTCCTTAGCTGGCAGAGTACATTCTATTAAAATGAATGTATTACCCAGATATTTATACTTATTCCAAAGTCTTCCCTTATTTCTCCCCAAAGCATTTTTTCTTGATCTGGATAAGATGATCTCTTCATTTATCTGGGAGGGCAAAACACCAAGAATAAAATTATCCTTGCTGCAAAGGGATAGGAGTCAGGGAGGAATGGGCCTACCAAATTTCATGTTCTATTACTGGGCCGCCAATCTTCACAAAATTGTCTTGTGGACGAGTGAACCGGACAGCAGCTGGGGTCAACTTGAGGCCAGTTCTTGCCCAACATCTTCCCTTCAAGCTTTAGCTTGTGGTGAAATGCCACTATCACCAACAAAATATAGTAAGAACCCAATTGTTGTTTCCACATTAAAGATATGGGCCCAGATGAGAAAGATATGCGGGTGGACTAAGCTCACTATGTCAGCACCCATCTGTAATAACCACCTTTTCTTACCTGCTACACTGGACTCTGGGTTCGCTAGATGGAAGAAAGAGGGACTAATCACTTTGAGTGACTTATACATAGATGGTGTATTTGCAGAATTTGGGGACCTATGTGACACATATAACTTACCTCACTCTGACTGGTTTAGATATTTCCAGATTCGGCATTTTGTGAGGACCCATTCCCCTACGTTTCCACAGTTGCCCCCTCCATCAGGTGTGGAGCGTTTTCGACACTCGGCTAGTATGGATAGGGGCCATGTTTCATATCTCTATGATACCATACCTAGAAAAGACACGGCCATAAACAGGATTAGGTCGGGGTGGGAGACTGAACTAGGGGTAGCCTTCTCGGATGAATGGTGGGGGGACGCACTAGAGGGAGTTAATACCTCTTCCTCCTGTGCCAGACTTGGCCTTATTCAGTTTAAGGTCCTTCACAGAGTCCATTATAGCAATACCAGATTGGCTAAAATATATCCCAATGTGACGGACAACTGTAACAGATGTGCACAGTCACCAGGGGATCTAACCCACATGTTCTGGTCCTGCTCGAAATTGATAACATTCTGGAAGTTCTTTTTTGATACCATCTCGGAGGTACTGGAGATTACTATAGTGCCCTGCCCCCAAATTGCTATCTTTGGGATCCCCGAGGAGGATGTGATCTTGACCAAAAAACAATACAATGTAGTGTCCTTTGCCTCACTGATTGCCCGCAGGAGGATACTCTTGCATTGGAAAGCAGAACCTCCCCCATCATCCAGATTATGGCTGAATGATGTGATGTCATTCCTAAAACTGGAAAAAATTAAATTTACAATTCGAGGATCAGCTGATAAATTCTACACACATTGGCAACCGCTAATCTCATATGTAGATAGAATAGATCCGTTTCCTCCTGACTGAAGTTATGTCGAGTGCCATGTAGGGGGGACAGTTTTCACTGAGTGGGCTTACCTGTTGATTGGGGTTGTTGGGGACAGTAGGCGTGTATTTATTTAATCTCCCACCTCACGTATTTAGGGTCATACGACCTGGCTTGTGTATCGGACCTGGAGTTGCACTTATGTTTCATTATATCCATAGCAAATATACTTATCCTTTAAGAGTACCATATTGCTGTTAAAGTGGATCCTAATGTCACATTTTGTATTTGTCTTGTTTTATTTTGTATGTATTTATTTACTTTTGTACTGTCTTTTTTATTTTTCTGGGTGGGGCGGGAGGGAGGGATATTCAGTAAGGAAACAACAAAGGACATGACATCTGTATGCAGGATATGAATGTAAATGTAATCTTTGAATAAAAAACTTTGTTTATAAAAAAAAATAAACGTGATCGATATTTGGAATGGCGATCAGGAATTGGAATAATCTTTTTGGAGAACATCTGAGGTAAGCAATTTATTTTACCAGTCTTGGGGTAATTGGATCTGTTTTCACAGATATATGAGCGTTTGCCCCTTGTGTGTGTGTGTGTGTGTGTGTGTGTGTGTGTGTGTGTGTGTGTGTGTGTGTGTGTGTGTGTGTGTGTGTGTGTGTGTGTGTGTGTGTGTGTGTGTGTCAGGCCATGTGAGTGGCGCGGCGCGTGAGCGGTGCGGGGAGCGGAGCGGGTGGTTTTGAAGTGAGCGGCGGAGTGGGTTTTAAAATGGGTCGGCGCGACTTCCGGAGTTCTCCTCCGCTCCCAGGCCCGGACTGGCCATCGGGAGCACCGGGAGTTTTCCCGGTGGCCTGGCCTGCACAGATTAAAAAAAAACAAAAAAAAACAAAAAAAAATATTATAATTTTTTTTTTTTTTTTTGCCAGGCCATTGTTTTTAGTTGTGGCGGCGCGGCGCGATAGTTAGATAACCTAGGTGGGTGGGGAACAACCAGGATTTCACTGTCTGCGACAGAGTTGGAGAACTATCTAACTCTCTCCCTCACGCGGATCACACACACACAATGGAGCCGTGCTGCCGCTTGTGATTGGTGGAGGCGGGACCAGGCGATACAACTGATTGACAGCGGAGGCGGCGAATGGAATGGCAGATGGCACTCAGATGCAGAATAACAGACAGGCAATGAGCCAGGTAGTGAGGGACTCGGGAGAGATACAGTAGAGCGAAAGTCAATTAACGTTGATGTCAAGATGGACAGTGGAAGAAAGAGAAAGGGTGGAGGAGAGAGGGATAAAACAAAGAAAAAGAAAGGCCCTTACAGGAGAGAGTGGTTAACTGTATTATAATAGTAAATAGAAAAATATGTTGTGCTCTTGCTTTTTTCTTTTTGAAGGTGGAGAGAGTAGCATTGCTAGTGCCACAACAGTTTTATTTGAGGTCCATAACAGTACATTGTACTAAGCAATTGTTGGCTCATTAGTTTGTGATTCACATGCACTAAAATTCACCAGAATGCAGGAAATTAAGTCTTTGTAACAAAAATAATCCTGGTGGGGGACCCCCAGACCCCCCGCTTAAAAAGTGGCCTGATTGGGGCTATATTTCGCGCTATATCTCCCGGTATGAATTATTTCCCCAGTCCGGCCCTGTCCGCTCCAATCCGCTCCGGGCCGCTTCATTACTTCAGGCAACCAACTTGCGCCTAGCCACGCCCCCGCGGCAGCGGCAGAGCGGAGCGGCAGAGCGGAGCTCTGCCACGGAGCTCTGCCGCGGCATTATGCAGCCGTAATCCCCCCTGTTTTCACATCGACGGTTAGCTCAACTTGTTCGCCGCCTTGCTGTGGAGCCTGTTGGTGACAAGTTCAAATCACTTCAATTTTTTTTTCTTTTTTTTTTTTTCGTTTAATTCATTTATCGCCTCTCTATATAAACGTGCATTCTTTCGCCGGTTAAGTTTAGGCATTCTTTCGGAGTTGGTTAAGGTTAGGGTTAAGTTTAGGCATTCTTTCGGAGTTGGTTAAGGTTAGGGTTAAGTTTAGGCATTCTTTCGGAGTTGGTTAAGGTTAGAGTTTGTCTTAGAGCATGGCAATATTTCTTTCGCCGGTTAAGTTTAGGCATTCTTTCGGAGTTGGTTAAGGTTAGGGTTAAGTTTAGGCATTCTTTCGGAGTTGGTTAAGGTTAGGGTTAAGTTTAGGCATTCTTTCGGAGTTGGTTAAGGTTAGGGTTAAGTTTAGGCATTCTTTCGGAGTTGGTTAAGGTTAGAGTTTGTCGCAGAGCATGGCAATAGAATGCAGCCTATTTCCGCACTGCCGCTCTCTTGCGCTGCCGCGGTCACATGGGCGTCGTGGCCAATCAGAGAAACGCTGAACGCAAGTTGGTTGCCTAAAGTGTTGACGCCTCCGGGCCGCTCACAGTGGTTTAACACTGATGTAATATACATGTAGTACAATGCCAAAGCAACAGGTGGCGATGTACAAACATGAAGGCCATTTTCAACCAATGAGAAGGGTGAACCGTCACTCACATCCTGTTAGACAAAAAAATATTCCACCATTGTTGTTGTTATTAGCTTACATGCTAACGTGAATGGCAGCGACCATAGCATTGTGGCTAGGCTAGCTATCATCGCTTAGTATAGCTAGTTGAATGGATATTACGTTATTTAACATTGCAGAATGGGTACAATTACAATACGGCTCAATACAAACAATTGTTAGGGGGCCCAGGGGGTGTAGACTGTTGTAGTTTGGTCAAATCAAGCTAATTTACATCATGCTCCAAAAAAAAATCTGCCGAGCGAGCTGTGGAGCGATGTGGAGCGGAGAGCGCTTGATTCGTAAATGAAGGTGAGCGGTGAGCGAGCGGAGAGCGACTTGGGGGCGGGGTCAACATGAGCGATTAGCGGAGCGGAACAAGCCGTCTAGAGCGAAGAGCGGATTTCTCACCCGCGCCGATCCGCTCACATGGTCTGGTGTGTGTGTGTGTGTGTGTGCGCGCGCTGATCAGGAAATGAGAGAATATATTTTTCAGATCGCTTCTCTACCGTGCATAAGTACACATATACTATCGATAATCTAGCGTTTATTTGAAAACGAGTCATCTAGCGTTTATTTGAAAACTATTCATAAATAGGCCGAAAAATGACAACGTTTTTTGTGTATTCCAGAATATTCCAGTAAATGCTGTTTATCACGGCATCTATATATTTTCCTGAAACTTTCAAGAAAACGAGGGCTTTTCAAAATGCTATAAAACGGAAATGAACCGATTAAAAAACAATCCGTTTCGACAATGTTGACTGCAAACAAGTCATTGATATAAGCGAAGTGCAGATTAGACACATAGCCATAATTTAAAACAGAGATTATGCGTTCACAACGCTATCATTGAAGTGGGTGGTGGCATTCAACCATGTTTTATGGCATGGCAACCAAAGTGTTAACATTCAGTATTCAAGTAGAACAGCTAGCTAGCTGTTGTGGACACTCACCTTTCCACAGCAAAACGGTAGGCAAGGCACCTTGGTTGAGAAATGCAGGTTTCAGTCTGTGTTGTAGGATAGACAGGTATCTATCCTGTCTCAAGATGCACAATGAGATCTTCTTCTTCTTCTTCTTATTTGAATTTCCGGCAGTGTAGACGCATCGTGGCGTATTACTGCCCTCCACAATTCTTGCTTCGTTCACACTTGAGAAAGTTTACACTCCTCTTCTTCTTCTTCTCATCTTCAAAACACATTTCTATCGTCTCTGTCTCCTTCTTCTCTGCTCCTCTTGTCATACAATCACAATACAAACATCATCTCCTCTCTTGGAGGGCCCCCCCAAGAGGGGGAACCATCTTGAGAGAATTGTTGAATAATATATAGAACACAAATGTTCTAGAATGTGCTATTATGACATCCTACTGTGACATCACAAATGGTCTAGAATGTTCTATTATGACATCATACTGTGACATCACAACGGAACATGTTTGAGTTCCATTTGAATAATATAAATAATGTTTGGTAAGGCTGTCCCAGAAGCCTGTTTTTGTAATTCAAACTTTGTCAGGGTTCTCCGAACGGACGTTCAAACCTTATAAATTCCTTTTTTTTTTATATATATATATATATCCTCAAACTAAATCCTCAATTTGAATAAAGTGATTCAAACTTCGTCAGGGTTTTTCGAACGGATGTCCAAACCTTCGTTTTTAATAAAAAAAATTATATATAATAATAATTCTCATTTTCTTTTTTATAATCTTTCTTTTTTATTTCTTTTTTTAATCCTCAAACTAAATCCTCAATTTGAATAAAGTGATTAATCTGATTAAATTAGTCTTTTTTCTTTTATTATTTTTGATTGATTGATTGAAAAGTTTATTAACAGATTGCAGAATGGGTACAGTACAGTACATCTCAATACATACAATTGTTAAGGGGATGCAGACCAGAGAAAGACTTTCGTCTTGTTTCCACCAGGGTCCCCCATTTTCAATTCATCATAACATATATGACATACATGACATACAGATAGACAGTACTGCTACATCTATACATTTATGATATATCAGATTTGCAAATACAGTACTGTTTGTGATACAAAAGTGTCCAGAAAAGGAGTGTATATACATTTGGCGTAGAAACTGTACATTGGAGGAGGTTGGTGGGGTGGGGTTGGGTGGGTTGGGTGAGGGCTGTACATTGGAGGTGGGGGGGGGGGGGGGGTTGGGTAGGGGACATACACACATTTTACACTGTACATTGGAATGTTGACAAAGCCTTACTTGGTCATTTACTGTACAACTATAGGTTAGGACATTTGTAGGGGCCAGTTTCGAATTGCAGTCTCACGTAGGTGTTTTTTGAGAGTGTTTTTGAAGGTGGGTAGTGATTCACATTCCTTTACAGCTTTAGGCAGGGCGTTCCACATTGATGTGGCATAATTGCGAAACGTGTTTAGTCCCTTGTTTGAGCCGAATCTGGGTTTTACATGATTTGTGGAGCTCCCTCTGGTGTTGTGATCGTGGTATTCACTGACCTTTGGGAAGTATTTTGACATGTACATGGGTACCTTGGTCGCGTAGTGTATCTTGTAGACCAGGCCCATTGCAAGTTGCTGTACTCTATCGTCTACTCTAAGCCATCCTAGGTTGTCAAAGTGGGCAGGGGTGAGGTGGGTTCTAGGAGTCAGGTCAAGTAGTAGTCTGACTAGCTTGTTTTGAGATGTTTGTAATTTGTTTTTTAGTGCCTTTGAGGTGCTTTGGTACCATGAGGTGCAAGCATAGTCGTAGTACCCTTGAATGAGTGCTCCTGCTAGAGTCTTCAGGGTATTCTTGTTTACCAGAGAGGAGATCCGGTACAAGAATCGCGTTCGTTGGTTGACTTTTTTTATTACATTGGATGCCATTTTGTCACAGGAAAGATTAGCCTCTAGGATGGAACCCAGGTAGGTAATTTCATCTTTCCTTGTGATAATATTGTCACCCACTGTAACCGAGAAGCCGTCGGTCTTGCTGAGTTTGTTATTTGAACCGAAGAGAATGGACTCTGTTTTGCCCATGTGTAATGATAGTTTGTTGTCGGCGAGCCATATGCAGATTTTGCCTAGTTCCGAGCTGAGGGCTTTTTCAACCTGTAACTTGTTCTTGTCAGAGACCAGCAGGGCTGAGTCGTCCGCAAACAGGAACAAGTTGCAGTCACAAGCTGACGACATGTCATTTGCATAAATTAGGAATAGTAGCGGTCCTAGTATGCTTCCTTGTGGAACACCACAGCTCACTGTGAGGGGGGGGGATAGGGTACCGTTTACTTCCACCATCTGTTCCCTCCCCTCCAGGTAGGATTGTATCCAGCTCACTGATAAACTATCAAAACCAATTGCTTTTAGCTTGTCAATCAGAATGGTGTGATTGACAGTGTCGAAGGCCTTTTGTAGGTCCAGCATGACCATGCCGCAGTATTTGCCCGCGTCCACCTCTTGTTTGATGTGGTCGTTCAAGTAGAGAAGGCATGTGTCAGTGGAGTGGGATGTTCTGAAGCCAGATTGGAATTCGTAGATTAGATTTTTTTCCGCGAGGTACTTTTCGATCTGTTCGTATACTATTTTTTCCATGACTTTCGAGATGGATGTAAGGATAGAAACAGGGCGGTAGTTACCCGGGTCTAATTTGCTGCCCTTTTTGTGCAGGGGTGTTACTCTCGCAATTTTGAAGTCCTTGGGGACGTGTCCCTGTTTTATGGAGAGGTTTATTATGTTTTGTTTTTGTTATTTTGTTAGTGATGTAATCAAAAATAACACTTGGAACAAAAAAAAACGATAATATACGATTGGTAAACACTTAGGTAATAGAGTAATACTTAGGGTTTCCAACCTGCTCTACTTCTAGAAACAAAACAGTGAACAAAATGTGTATTTTAGCAGCTTTAGGGGCTACAGGCGTGTAGTTCACCAGTTTGATAAGAATCTATTATTTGGGAAACAGAAAATACTCTGTTACACTATAGCCACTTGTAGGGCTGGGCGATATGGCCAAAAATGATATTGCGATAACGATATCGATAACAATATCATATCACGCGATATCCATAATTATCGATATTGTTATAAGTATTAAAAAAATATAAAAACAGATGTATGTTTATTTTGCAGCAATTCTTTGTCGTTGCCGCCATCTTTAGTGTTACAGCCCCTCACACTCCAGTTCTCAGGCTGCAGCTGGTTTGAAAGCGAAAGTAAACAGGCTTCTCTGCTGGCTGTGGCACCAGGGGAGTTGAACAGTTCTGGCTCTGCTAGTTTCTTTTCCATCTTTTGGCACTTTTTTGGTAGACAAACCACCGCACATGTGCACCGTGACTCGTGACTGGAGACTAGCTCTGCTAGCACACATAGCCTACTGTGTACAGACGGTTTCAAACTGTATTTTACATTAGAAAGCAAACAAAATAAATGGACAAGAGAAAAATAAATCTCAATTTGGTCAGTATTGTCATTTGGACAAGCAAAGCCATTACTTTAAGTTGCAGGCAAGAAAGACAAGTCTGTCCACTGTCTCTGGGTTTAACAACAACAACAAAAATCCGATTTTCTTTTTAGATCTTTTCTTCCGATATCGATTATTAAAATATATTGCGATAATTATCGTTATCGTTATATCGCCCAGCCCTAACCACTTGAATGTGTAAACACCATGTCTCATGCCTCACCATAGTGTGAACAATATGTATATACCATCTTATATATCTTTACATATTGTTTTCAAAGGCATTTCTTTTGGTCTCATGAGTGTTTTACAAAGGTGTGTGAGAGAGAGAGAGAGAGAGAGAGAGAGAGAGAGAGAGAGAGAGAGAGAGAGAGAGAGAGAGAGAGAGAGAGAGAGAGAGAGAGAGAGAGAGAGAGAGAGAGAGAGAGACACACACACACACAAACACACACATACACAGACAAATGACCAACCATATATCCTTTGCTATTTTAAGCTTGTTCTGGAAGAAATTACTGTGAGTGTCAACCTTTAGTAAAGTCCTGTCTTTAGTTATTCTAAATAAATCTTATACAATTGATATCTTAATGATAACTTATTAACCTTAGTTGTATAGTGCATAATGAAACGTTTGTCAATCTGTATTGTTCTAGAGAAAGAATGGGCATTCATTCAAGTCAAAGTTAATTTATCATGGATGATTCCATCATTCCAAGCTGAGAGAGAGAGAGAGAGAGAGAGAGAGAGAGAGAGAGAGAGAGACACACACAGACAGAGAGAGAGACACACACAGACAGAGAGAGAGAGAGAATATTAAAGGCAACCAACTTGTGTTCAGCTTTTCTCTGATTGGCCAGGACCCCCCCCGCCCCCTTTTGCCGCGAACGCGGCAGAGGTCCCTGCAAGCGGCAGAGGTCCCAAATGAAATAACATCAGTGGAGGCTGCTGACTGATTATGAAATGAATGAAGCGCGGAGCATAATGTATAATGTTATTTCGCGGAGCATAATGTATAATGTTATTTCGCGTTTGTAACGTCATAACATCAGTGGAGGCTGCTGACTGATTAATAATAAGCTCTCTTTATTTCGCGGAGCATAATGTATAATGTTATTTCGCGTTTGTAACGTCATAACATCAGTCCATCGCGAAATAGTTAGTTAGTTAGTTAGTTAGTTAGGCAGTTAGTTATGGCGTTAAGGGATGCGGCGATATGGCATTAACCAACAACAACGGGCATTAACCAACAACGCAAACACAACGAGGCACCTCTCAGAGCACCTGGGGGAGCCTCATGCGCATGCGCGGCCGCGGTCACTCTCTGCCGCGTCTGCCGCGTCTCTCTCTGCCGCGTAACAACACACAGCGCGGATAAGGGCGTGTGCTAGGGCGGTGTGGCCAATCAGAGAAATGCTGAACGAAAAGCTGAACACAAGTTGGTTGCCTTTAATATTCACGCGACCTGGAAAGCGAACAGGCTCTTGGAATGGGTGTCTGGGAGGAAGTGGGGGGTCTTTCGATGTTGATTAAACCGAAAGCAACTAATGTCATGAGTGCAAAATTAAAGGACAATAAATCTAATCTAACTGAAATTGTGTAGCACAGACCTGTCTATGGATCAAAACCTCAATATTATTATGGTGTAGTTAATACTTCATGTATCCTTAACCCCTAGGCTAATGAGGCACTAGGATGTTAGTAAAAAAAAAAGAATGTATGCCAAGGACAGGAAGTAACGGTATATGTGTGTGTGTGTGTGTGTGTGTGTGTGTGTGTGTGTGTGTGTGTGTGTGTGTGTGTGTGTGTGTGTGTGTGTGTGTGTGTGCGTGCGTGCGTGCGTGCGTGCGTGCGTGCGTGCGTGCGTGTGTGCGTGCGTGCACTGTGCACGAGTGCACATCTAGGGGCGGGGTGTAGATTTGGTCTCCCTGATGTTGACTCCTTAGCCACAGCCTTGGGTTGTTTAATACTGGACGAGTGTTTCATAACGGCCATTGTGTGGGCCGGTTTCGGGGCCGGTGCGTGGGCCGGTGTGTGGGCTGGTGCGTCTGAATGTCCCGGGCTGAATTTGTGTCCCAGTCCGCCCCTGAATCTAAGCCATCCTAGGTTGTCAAAGTGGGCAATGGTGGTGGTTTTTATTGGTGTTTCTATTTGCTGGGTAGGTTAATGAATTGATGTGTAGCACCTGTATGTTGTTAATGAATGATGTGTGGCACCTGTGTGAAGCCTGATGTGAGGCTATACCAGGTACATGAGGGCTGTTTTGGCCGAGCAGATGGGGCTTCACCTGCTCAGTTACAAAGTAGGTAACATAGTGAAGCTCCGTAAGTGTTTTGTTAGTGCTGTTTATTATTGTGAGTTATTGTGGAACTCATTTTATATTAAGTATAGTGTATTTTTGTTTTGTTATTTCGCTTGTGTCACTGTTTTTTTAAATAATGTCCCCTCTGCACCGTGGGAGGCCGGCGAATAAACAACACCAAGATGCTTTTTCCGACTCTGCCATTGTTTGTGGGAGTTTTCCAAGGAGTTCTAGAAAGAACCCTGCCACAGTTTGATCAAATTGTTAATAATGTCATTCTTCTACAGATTACTTCCTGTTATTTGTTCTTCTACTTAATGAGTCACTTCTCTTATTTCTCATAGTCTACAAAGCTCTATGAAATAAGACCATTTCATTTCAGGCTCATCTGCAAACAAATTTCTAACTCAGCCTGACAAATCCAAACCTGCCAGTCTTGGAGGGACTGTGTCCATAAGCGCTACAGGCAGCTCTGATATTGACCTTAGCTGGTACTTAGAAACCTGGTCAGGCTCCAAAACCTTTAATATATGGTGTGAGCACCCTCCTGTCAGGGACTCCTTCTCGATTCAGTGATACCAGATCTGGTTCTGATTACACCCTGACTATCAACGGTGTCCAGGCCAAAGATGTTGGTGATTACTACTGTCTGGGTTACCACATGTTCACACAGTAATGTAGAGTAGACCCGTACGAAAATGCTCAATGTGGACTCTAATGCAACACTAACCCATCCATTCTGCATTCATTGAGCACCTACTCAAAGAGCACCTGCAGAGGCTGCAATTAGAAACTGGCCCCCATAAATGTCCAAACCCCCCCCCCCCCCCTCCTTATGTACAGTTTCTTCCCTCTCGTATGTATATATTATCTGTTAGGATCTCTGTTTAACAGTACTGTATATTTGCATATCTTGTATGTCACAAATGTAACGGTACTGTATACCTGTATGTCATGTACTGTCATAAATGTCATGATATATATCTGTATATCTGTATGGCCCCCATAAATGTCCAAACCCCCCCCCCCCCCCCCTCCCACCCACCCACCCCCTCCTAATTGTAGCAGTCTGGAAAATATGGTATATTATTCAGAACTGCTGACTGTGTTTATATCCCTTTTTGTACACAAAGACATTCTAACTAGTGTCATTGATTCACACGAACAATGACACAAACGCCCCGTCCAAAGAGCATGTGAATACGGATCATAAATGACAGTATTGATTCATATTTTACAGTGCGTCCCCCTTGTGACTGGCAGGCGGGACCAGCAGGGGGCAGTAGCAGGCAGAGAGTGGCGGAGAGAGCTGAGAGATGATAAAGGGAGGAGCCGAGCGGAAGTCGTTCTCTTCTCGGCAGTGAACTTGACAACGAGAAGTCACGTCTAACGGGGGGGGCTCGGGATAGCCTCGTTGCTGACTTTATGCCGGAGTGCCCCGTGGAACAGTGACGGGTGATAGGAAGTACTGGCGAGTGGATACGATATCCTAGCAGTACCAGTGTTATGATATTATGAACATTAAGTGCAGAGTCAGGCACTAAGAGTCGAGTTACACCTAGTTACAGTGAGCGGTATAGGTAGCGTGCGGCTAAGGATCACAGTAGCATTGCTCGTGTTATACCTAGTTACAGTGACGGTATAGTCTGCGTGCCAGAGACGTACGGGACATCCAAGCAGTCTGCCCGGGCGTCAACAGCTGTCTGCACCGGAGAGCAGCAGCACACCTGCTCCAGGCTGCCTGCAGGACACGGGGAGTTCTTTACCACCAGCAGAGTTCGCCCAGCACCAGCTCAGCCAGCACTGCCTCTCTGCTATAGCTCCGCCTGCTAGCACCTGCGGCGCGAGTGTTCGACGCCATCTTGCCACCAGGACGGTGGTGGAGCGGCGCGGCCGCCATTTTGGTAGAGTAAACATTAGGGCTTCGGCGCCCAGGATCCTATCGTACATTACACAGTGTGTCGCAGCCTACGGGCGAAGCTGGTGTTTGCTAACCACAGTGCATAGGGGTACCCCATAAACATTACATGCCGGCATTAGCATAGGGCTTTTGTTTTGGTAATTGTGGGCCCACACTTTGGTTTTATTTCCTTTTCTTTGAGCGTGATACAATGTGTGTGTAATATTACTTTCCCATCTATTTAACCCTTCCCCTCTTGGGGGTAAACGTAACGCTGCCATATAAGTAAAGCCTAGGAAGAGGTATTATTATTGGTACTAGCCCAGACGTGGGTAAGGAGTTAAGTATATTGAAGTCTACAATATCTGGGTCTATTAACTTTGGGTCTGCAATACCTGAGTCTATACTGTGTGGGTGTACAATATAAGTGTGTGCAAGGTATTGAATTACAACTTGAGTAATAGTAGAACTACCTTCCGTGGACCCATTGCTATTAAATATTTGTAGATGATCAGTCTTTAAATAACAGTAAAGGATGTAGATGGGAGTCTTGTGTGTGTGTCTTTCATTATTTCTAACCCTAACCCTAACCCTTTGCTACGGGTAATATATGTAATCGTAACCCCTTGCTATTCTACCTTTTCCATTTCCATTGTAAGGGTTCTGGTCGTCTCACATAAGGGAGGGTACTGCTTGCGGGGGGAACCCAGTTATTTCTCTACCATCCGGTCAGTAGGTGTGGGAGGGAAAAAGGGGCAACTGTGGAGGGTGAGGGTGTGTTGGGGAGTACTGCGGACTACTCCAGAGAGAGGGAGGAAGACCAGAGTACCGGACCAGGTTTGTAAACCCTGGGCCTCATTCACCCCCACTACCAGCCTCCAGTTGACGCTCCGGACCCCAAAGACGGAGGTGCAGCTGGCCAGGGTGCTACTGTGTCTCGCTACCTATTGACCGCACCCCACAGTTCCCACGAAGCAGGGATAATCCACCCTGCTACATTTGGCGTCACGAACAGGATCAACATCCTACTCCACTCCCTTGTAAGTGACGACCCAGAGACCTGAAATGTCGGACGACGACCCCCTGAAGCTGGGGGCCAAAGCCGGGCCGTCCCAGGTGAAGCAAGGAGGGGACTCGCCGCCCCCGCTCAAAGTGGAAGGGAGGGAAGCCGAGACGGTGCTGACCTTGACCGCCGAAGTGGAGTTCCTAAAGGGTCAACTCCAAGGCCAGGCGGAAGCCCTAGACCACCAACACGAACAACTGGAGCAGGCCAGGCACCGAGAGTCGCTTGCCTTGGCCCAAGCCATGATCCAACAGCTTCCTCCAGCGCCCCTCCCGGTGGTGTACGTCCAACGAGAGCGGAAGTGCAGCGAATTTGGAGGGGGGAAAGAGAGAGGAGAGCCGCTGGTGGACGACTGGATCCGAGACATGAAGGTGCATTTTCGGAGCAGCAGAGTGCCCGGTGACGAACAGGCGGAGTTCGTACAGCAGCATCTAAAGGGCGCGGCTAAACGGACAGTGCGCTTCGTGCTAGAAGGGACCGCCCCGGAGCCGGACGCCGTGTTCCGGGTGCTGCAGGAGACGTACGGAGACAAGACCTCGGTCAGTGAACGCCTGAAAGAGTTCCTCGACCGCCGACAAGGAGATGGCGAGACCGTGAGGGAGTTTGCGTATGATCTACAGGAACAGATGCGTCGCATACAGGGCCGGGAACCCCAACGAGTCGCGGATCCTGCCGCCCGGCTGCAGGAGCAGTTTGTGGTAGGCCTGAAGGATGGGATGCTGCGACGGGAGATGAAGAAGTCCATAAAAGAGAACGGAGAGCAGACGTTTCTCGGATTGATGATGGCGGCGATAGACTGGTCGGAGGAGGAGATGGTCCTGCCCCCCAATAGGGGTGGCGCCCAGGCCCTGGTCCACGCCGCAGCCGCAGAAGGACGAGAGGCCCCGATGAGCGGAGACGCAATACAGGGAGCTTTTAAGCGGCTCTTCGCAGGGCAAGAGCGGCTGGACGCACGTCAGGAGCAACTCTTCCAGGCCGTCCAACAGACGCGGGACGCGACCCAGAGAGGCGGCCCCGGACGGCGACGCAGAGACGACGCGCCCGCCGCTAAGCGGGAACTGCCCCGCCGGGACGAAGAGGGCAAGTTGATTTGCTATGCCTGCAATCAGCCGGGCCACATCAGCAGGGAGTGCCCCCGCCACGCCAGCGAGCCCCACCCAGCCCCTGCCCCCACCCCCGAAGTTCCGGGCTCGTCAGGGGACCGACCCGGATCCCGAAGGACAGTCAACGGCGTCGTAACCGGAGTCGCCGACTCGGCCGCAGGGGGCACTAAGACGCAAGACATGGGGGAATGTCTCACCTTAGACGTCCAGATTGACGGGGTCGAGACCTGCTGCCTCTTCGACACCGGCGCCGAAGTCACCACCATGACCGAAAGCCACTTCCGCAGACACTTCCCGCGGTCGCGGTTGACCCCCTCCAACTGGATCACTCTCTTCGCCGCCAACGGGTTGGAGATCCCAGTGGTGGGGTGTCTCTACGCCGAAGTGAAGTGCCTGGATATGACATTTCCGGGGAAATGCATATTCATACTAAAAGACGATCCAGGCCGAGTGGCCACAGGAGACGCTATCCCGGGACTTCTGGGCATGAACGTGCTCGGCGGGGTAGATGGCCTGTTCAAGGGGATCAAGGGGATGCGGCCGGCGAGCCGAAGACGTGTCGACGCGGGGAGCGTCGCCATCCGCCGTGTGGTCGCCGCCATGGCCCAGGAAGCCCGAGAGTGTATCGCCCCGGGAAGGATGGGGTACGTCAAAGTGGCCGGCAGGGAACCAGTGGTCATTCCCCCGCACAGCGAAGTGGTCGTCCCAGGCCGTTGTGAGACGACAGCGGGGATGCGGCGTCCCGTGATGATAGAGCACACGCCGAGGGCCAACCTGCCTCCCGGACTATTGGTGGCGAACGTGGTGGCATACGCCCGACAGGGGAGAGTGCCTGTGCGGGTGTTGAACCCGACCAACGTCGAGATGGTGCTCCGACCCCGGGCCAGGTTGGCAGAGATCCACTGCCCCCGTCAGGTACGGCCTAAGGAGAGAGTGACCGTGGAGGAAGTGGAAGGAGGCGTCCGAGTGACGGCGATTCAGACTCGGGACCGCCCGCCAGAGGCGGAGCCGGACGGGAAGACCCGCGGGCTCGCCGTGGACGTACAGGCGAACCTGCAGGATCTCACACCGGCCCAAGTGAGCCGGCTGAATCAAGTATTGGAGAAACACAAGGCGGTGTTCTCCGTGGACGACGGGGACTATGGCTACACAACCACGGTCACACACTACGTTCCCACTGGTGACGCACACCCGGTCAAGCAACGGCACCGCCGAATACCGCCCCACGTGTTCCAAGAAGTAAAGAGACACGTGCAAGATCTGGTGGACCTGGGTGTCCTGGTAGAGAGCTGCAGTCCGTGGGCGTCACCAGCCGTGATCGTCATAAAGAAAGACGGCTCCGTGCGGTTCTGCTGCGATTACCGCCGCCTAAATAACGTGACACACCGGGATGCCTACCCCCTACCTCGTATCGAGGAGTCCCTAGACGCCTTGGGGCAGGCCAAGATCTTCTCCTCGCTCGATCTCACCGCCGGCTACTTCCAGGTGGCGGTGAAAGAGGAAGACCAAGAGAAGACGGCTGTCACGACGCCCTTCGGCCTCTACCAGTGGACTCGTATGCCCTTCGGACTGTGTAACGCACCCACGACGTTCCAGCGGTTGATGACCGCCGTGCTGGGGGACCTGGCCTTCGACGTCCTACTCGTCTACCTAGACGACGTCTTGGTGTTCGCCAGCGACTTCGAGAGCCACTGTCAGAAGCTGGACCTGGTGTTTGGACGGCTTCGGGAGCATGGACTCAAACTCAAGCCCCGGAAGTGCTTCCTTCTGAAGACCGAAGTCAAGTTCCTGGGACACGTCGTCTCCGCGGCCGGCATACAGGTCGACACCGACAAAGTGAAGGCGTTGGAGGACTGGCCGGCGCCACGCTCAGCGAAGGAAGTGAGGCAGGTGATCGGGTTCCTGTCCTATTATCGGCGGTTCGTGCCCCACTTCGCCCAAGTGGCCCAGCCACTGCACGCCCTGATGGGGAAAGAAAAAAAGGGGTTCGCCAAGGGCCGGCCCGAGGCCTTCAAGTGGACGCCGCAGTGTCAGACGGCCTTCGATCATCTGCGGCAGTGCCTCTTGACACCCCCGGTGCTGGCCTACCCCGACCTCCAGCTCCCCTTCATAGTGACCACCGACGGGAGTTACTTGGGACTGGGAGCGGTACTCAGTCAGGAACAGGAGGGCGTGGAGCGAGTCATCGCCTTTGCGAGCCGAGGCCTGCGTGGGTCCGAAAGGAATGACCAAAATTATAGTGCGTTCAAGCTGGAACTCCTCGCCCTGAAGTGGGCGGTCACCGAGAAGTTCAGAGACCTCCTGATGTACGCCCAGTTCACCGTGATCACCGACCACAACCCGTTGAGACACCTCGGCACGGCCAACCTGGGAGCAGTGGAGCAGCGGTGGAACGCTCAGCTCGCGGAGTATGACTTCGTGGTGCACTACAAACCTGGTCGACTCAACCAGAACGCAGACGCTCTGTCTCGCATGCCGATGCGATCAGAACCTGAAGTGGAAGACACTGAGAAAGACTTCCTAATGATAGCCGCGGCTGGCACCCACACCCGTCAGGGTCTCCAGGAACGGGCCGTTCCATTGTCCGTCCCCGCCCCAGTCGCCCGCGAGGGCTACGTCATGGTCCCAGCGGAGGAAGTGCGGGCCCTGCTGTGCCCTGGGAGACCGACAGAGGCGCGGGAGGTCTCGAGTGTCGGCGCACGACGGATAGCGGCACAGAAGGGGAACAGCGGATATGACTGGGCGGAAATGCGACAGCTCCAGGCGGACGATCCCGAGTTGGGTCCGGTGTGGCGGGCGGTGGCACAGGGGGTCCCCCCCACTAAAGTACAGCTGAAGGAAGGAGACCCGAAACTCCGCAAGTTATACGGGCAGTGGGAACGATTCCGTCTGCATCAGCAAGTGCTGTTTCGGCGCGTAAGCGATCCCCGGGATGGAGAGGAGGTTCTCCAGCTGGTGGTGCCCACAGCCCTGCGAAGGAGGATCTACGAGACCCAGCACGAAGACGCGGGACACTACGGGGGACAAGGGACGGTGGTCCTGATGAGGCGAGGTTACTACTGGATCGGAATGGCAGAAGAGGTGAAGCAATGGGTGAAGCAATGCAAGCGATGTGCATTAGCCCGCGACGTGTTCCCTAAAGCCCAGGCACAGATGACCTGCACTAACGTGACGGCACCCATGGAGGTCCTGGCCATGGACTTCACCGTGTTGGAGAGGTCGGTGGGTGGCTATGAGAACGTACTGGTGCTGACCGATATGTTCACCAGATTCACTATTGCCGTACCGACCAAAGACCAGACTGCGAAGACCACCGCCGCTGCCATCATCAAGTACTGGTTCGTGTACTACGGTTGCCCTGCCCGACTCCATGCCGATCAAGGGCGAAATTTCGAGTCGAGCGTCATCAAGGAGCTCTGCCGACTGTATGGGATTTCAAAGAGCCGCACCACGCCCTACCATCCCCAGGGGAATGGGCAGTGCGAGAGATTCAATCGGACAATGCACGACATGCTGCGTAGTCTGCCCGCAGAGAAGAAGCGGGACTGGAAGGAGCACCTACCCGAGTTGGTACTTACATACAATTGCCACGAACACTCCTCCACTGGATACTCTCCCTTCTACCTGCTCTTCGGGAGGGACGCTAGGATGCCCCGAGATGTCCTAGGGGGCAGAGACGTCATTGAGGAGGGGGCGACAGACCTAGATGAGTGGGTGCAGAGTCACCACGAGCGACTAAAGGCCGCCGCGGAGGCCGCTGAGGCCACGGCGAAGCAGGCATCCCATCGACGCAAGAGAATTTACGACAGGAAGAGCAGAGGTGCACTCCTGCGGGCCGGAGACCGGGTCCTGATACGCGACCACCGAATCCGGGGCCGTAATAAGATACAAGACAAGTGGGAGCCTACGTCATATGTGGTGGTTAAGCAGAGCCACGAAGGGACGCCCGTGTTCACGGTCAGGCCCGAAGCAGGGGGTCCAGAAAGGACCGTGCATCGAGACCAGCTCAAGACCTGTCCCTTCCCGGCTTCTGACCCGGAAGTGCGGGGGAGGGCCCCTCGACAGATCCCGGTGGCACCGCGGAGCTCGTCCGAATCAGACATCGGAGGTGCTTTCGGGCACCGGCGGGAACCGCATCCTAGGGCGTGTAACCACCCCGGTCCCCTGCGGGACACCCCTGAGGAGGCCGTAAGCGCCGAGTCAGAGGTGGAGTCGACCCCTTCAGGAGAGGAGGGGGAAGGCGGCGGCGACGGAGTCGAAGAGGAGGCCGCGGGCGGTCCATCGATGGCCCCGGAGGGTGAGGCCGTGGTCCAGGACCCGCCGACAGACACTGAGGAATCCGACACGGAATCGGAGGCGGGGGAGGTGGAACCCCCCAGAGTGGAGGCCGCTCGGCCCCAGAGGAGCACCAGAGGTCGGCTACCCGCTCGGTATCGCCAGGACTACGTGCTCAAGAGCGTGTTCGCGGAACAGTGTGTCCAACTCCTGAGGGAGTGTGTAAAACTGTTGGCATAATGTGTAATTGTCAACCGATGTGTGAAACTGTTGGTCTCAGGACCGTTTTCATGCATGCGTTTGTTTTTGTTGTTTTGTTGTTAACTTGCAGAGGACTTAGCAAGTTCAAAGTGGGGGGAAATGTAGCAGTCTGGAAAATATGGTATATTATTCAGAACTGCTGACTGTGTTTATATCCCTTTTTGTACACAAAGACATTCTAACTAGTGTCATTGATTCACACGAACAATGACACAAACGCCCCGTCCAAAGAGCATGTGAATACGGATCATAAATGACAGTATTGATTCATATTTTACAGTGCGTCCCCCTTGTGACTGGCAGGCGGGACCAGCAGGGGGCAGTAGCAGGCAGAGAGTGGCGGAGAGAGCTGAGAGATGATAAAGGGAGGAGCCGAGCGGAAGTCGTTCTCTTCTCGGCAGTGAACTTGACAACGAGAAGTCACGTCTAACGGGGGGGGCTCGGGATAGCCTCGTTGCTGACTTTATGCCGGAGTGCCCCGTGGAACAGTGACGGGTGATAGGAAGTACTGGCTAGTGGATACGATATCCTAACAGTACCAGTGTTATGATATTATGAACATTAAGTGCAGAGTCAGGCACTAAGAGTCGAGTTACACCTAGTTACAGTGAGCGGTATAGGTAGCGTGCAGCTAAGGATCACAGTAGCATTGCTCGTGTTATACCTAGTTACAGTGACGGTATAGTCTGCGTGCCAGAGACGTACGGGACATCCAAGCAGTCTGCCCGGGCGTCAACAGCTGTCTGCACCGGAGAGCAGCAGCACACCTGCTCCAGGCTGCCTGCAGGACACGGGGAGTTCTTTACCACCAGCAGAGTTCGCCCAGCACCAGCTCAGCCAGCACTGCCTCTCTGCTATAGCTCCGCCTGCTAGCACCTGCGGCGCGAGTGTTCGACGCCATCTTGCCACCAGGACGGTGGTGGAGCGGCGCGGCCGCCATTTTGGTAGAGTAAACATTAGGGCTTCGGCGCCCAGGATCCTATCGTACATTACACAGTGTGTCGCAGCCTACGGGCGAAGCTGGTGTTTGCTAACCACAGTGCATAGGGGTACCCCATAAACATTACATGCCGGCATTAGCATAGGGCTTTTGTTTTGGTAATTGTGGGCCCACACTTTGGTTTTATTTCCTTTTCTTTGAGCGTGATACAATGTGTGTGTAATATTACTTTCCCATCTATTTAACCCTTCCCCTCTTGGGGGTAAACGTAACGCTGCCATATAAGTAAAGCCTAGGAAGAGGTATTATTATTGGTACTAGCCCAGACGTGGGTAAGGAGTTAAGTATATTGAAGTCTACAATATCTGGGTCTATTAACTTTGGGTCTGCAATACCTGAGTCTATACTGTGTGGGTGTACAATATAAGTGTGTGCAAGGTATTGAATTACAACTTGAGTAATAGTAGAACTACCTTCCGTGGACCCATTGCTATTAAATATTTGTAGATGATCAGTCTTTAAATAACAGTAAAGGATGTAGATGGGAGTCTTGTGTGTGTGTCTTTCATTATTTCTAACCCTAACCCTAACCCTTTGCTACGGGTAATATATGTAATCGTAACCCCTTGCTATTCTACCTTTTCCATTTCCATTGTAAGGGTTCTGGTCGTCTCACATAAGGGAGGGTACTGCTTGCGGGGGGAACCCAGTTATTTCTCTACCATCCGGTCAGTAGGTGTGGGAGGGAAAAAGGGGCAACTGTGGAGGGTGAGGGTGTGTTGGGGAGTACTGCGGACTACTCCAGAGAGAGGGAGGAAGACCAGAGTACCGGACCAGGTTTGTAAACCCTGGGCCTCATACACTCCCACTACCAGCCTCCAGTTGACGCTCCGGACCCCAAAGACGGAGGTGCAGCTGGCCAGGGTGCTACTGTGTCTCGCTACCTATTGACCGCACCCCACAGTTCCCACGAAGCAGGGATAATCCACCCTGCTACATAATGTACAGTTTTCTCCCCCTCGTATGTATATATTTTCTGTTAGGATCTCGGTTTAACCAGTACTGTATATTTACATATTTTGTATGTCACAAATGTAACAGTACTGTATACCTGCTGTATGTCATGTATGTCAGAAATGTCATGATATACAGTATGTTGTGTATGTCATTAATGTCATTATGAATTGAAAATGGGGGACCCTGATGTAAACAAGACGAAAGTCTTTCTCTGGTCTGCATCCCCTTAACAATTGTGTGTATTGAGCTGTACTGTATTGTACCCATTCTGCAATCTGTTCATACAATTTTCAATCAATCAATCAATCAACTGTACTTATTGTATGCCTATTCTTATGTCTGCACTTTCTACAATGGACACATTTTATTGTCTTTTTATACCTATTCTTATGTCTCCACTTTATGCATTGCTTTTGTTCTGTCAACTGTATCAATCAATCAATCAATCAATCAGATTTATTTATATAGCACATTTCACATGACACGTGTCAAGCACGTGTATGCTAAGTTTATGTTTATGTTCATTGTATTTGCTGTGGTGAAGCACTTTGAGCTGCAGTCAGTCTGTACCCTTGTCGAGATCGCCACCTAGTAGCATTTGTAGGTATTACAGCCTCTACTCTGAACAGTTTGAGTGACAGCAGTCTGGCCACTCAGGCTGGCCTCACAGCTCACTGAGCCCGCCTTCCTCCACTGGTCTACAGGGAGCTGTTAGTAGCCCTCCAGAGACTGTCACTCCCGATGACGTCCCCGCAGAGAGACTGAACATGAGGGCGACTAGAAGAGCTTTGAAAATAGTTCTTCAGATAACGTGTCAACTTCTGTGGGTAAGACGGCTTTAGTTTAGAGTGATCAGCTCAGCTGCCACACGAAGTTGGCTTCGGCTTCAAACCTATCCTTTTCGTTTGTTTATTTGTAAAAATGTTCGGAAAATTATTTGTTTGTTTATTTATATTTGTATTTGTAAACATTCGAAATAAAATAATTCATTCATTCATTCAAGTTCATTTGAAATGGTCAAAATCTAAATTGTAAAGTTGCTTTTGTGTTGCAGTTTTTTATTGGTTCGATTATGTTGATCTTAACTTTTGTAAACACGACCATGTGATGCAGGGGCAGGGGATGTTGCCCATCCCGTTATTTATACATCGTTTTGAATCGTTTTGTAGGCTACGTGAACAAAAATAATTGTGTTGTGAAAAACAACGTTTTCCGATCCAAATTCATTAAATTTGCGATTTTCTTTCCAAGGTGTTCTCCTGATGTTGGTCCTATATTGCTTTCTCGCCTGAAACGAATCTCTCCAGTTTACAATATTTGCTTTCACGTGTGTCATAAATGATTGCGTGTTATTTTTGACAACTTGCATGATCTAGGCCTACTAGTTTAACTTTTATACAGTGATACAGAGATGACCAGGTTCCTGTGCACATTGCCCTAGCCCTAGATGCTCCTCAACCCACGTGACTTTAGAGTGTGTGTGCGTGTGTGTGTGCGTGCGTGTGTGTGAGTTCTTAACACTTCCTTATTAAACTAGTGGAACGCTGGAACTAAAGACTTAAGAACACACAATTGCCCACACACACACACACACACACACACGCATACTCACACAGTCATAGGTTGAGAGCGGGAACTGGGAAGTGAATTACTTCTCACATGACTGGACATTAGTCAGATGAGATCTGGTGCAGATTCACATGAAGACGGTGATTTCCAGACTTGACTTGCATCATTGCTCCGAGCCTCATTCTGAGAGCATGTAACTCTATGTCACAGCTTCACATGGTAGACTGCACCTCCCAGCTCTAGTGCAAATCCAGCTCACGGCTATAGCCTCTGTCTTGTCATGTCATCATCACCCATCTTCATTTCTCATTGTTCCTGCTCTCACCATTGTCTCATTGTGCTGTTTCTCTGTCTCAGACAGCAATCAATCAATCAATCAATCAATCAATCAAATCTTTTATTTAACCAGATAAGCATCATTGAGATGCTTTTTCAAGAGCGATCTGGCTGGCCAAGCAAGGCAGCAGAAAGTTTCAACATAAAAAAAGAACATCACAATAAAATACAGATAAATAAAACATTCACAGCAAGCTCCAATTTCAGGCAAGTTATCAAACAGGAAAGTTATCAAACACAGTTGCACTGTCTGAGGGAACTGAATCCGTAGGATTTTAAAATGGCATTCAATTCTCCGAGGGTGACCAGTCCTGGTAATTAGGTCCTCCTGTATCTTGTTCCAGGATGAAGGAGCATATTTAAAAGCCCTTTTTCCCAATTCAGTTCTCATATAGGGAACATCCAGTTTTAGAGCAGCTTGAGAACGAAGGGCATACTTGTATAAGCATGCTTAGGTACGAGGGAACCAGCTTAAAGGAACACTCCAACATTTTGGGAAATTAGCTTATTTGCCATCTACCCTGGAGTTAGACAAGAAGATACATACCTTTTTCTTCTCTGTGCATGCAGTAGGAGTAGGAAGACGTTGGGAACTAGGCTAATGGAGGAACCTACTTCCAGTGACTGAGGCTAAGCTAGGCTAACGGTGCGCGTCTTCCTACTTGTGGGATATTCGTAGATATCCTGATGAAGAATGTGCTCAGTCAACCGAGGTTTGGATAATAACAAGGGTTTATTAACCAAACAGATAGATTACATAGAGAGAATGGCTGAGGGTTTCCCCCCAGGTGGTCAGCTGAAATTACCCAATGTACAGTCATTTACCTAGTATGGTTTTGTCAATAGTTCAATGTACAATTGTGTTTGTTTGTACAGTGTCTCCTCCCCCCCCCCCTCAATGTACAGTGTTACTTGTTTATACAGTGTGCCCCCCGGCCCCCCCCCCCCCCCCCAACCACCTCCAATGTAAATTACCCAGTATGGTTGTCAATATCCCAATGTACCCAACCCCCCCCACCCAACCTCCTCCAATGTACAGTTTCTACGTCAAATGTATATACTCCCTTTTCTTGACTCCTTCTGTATCACAAACAGTACTGTATTTGCAAATCTGGTATGTCATAAATGTATAGATGTAGCAGTACTGACTATCTGTATGTCATGTATGTCATATATGTCTATATGAATTGAAAATGGGGGACCCTGATGGAAACAAGACAAACGTCTTTCTCAGGTCTGCATCCCCTTAACAATTGTATGTATTGAGCCGTACTGTATTGTACCCATTCTGCAATCTGTTAAATAAAGTTTTCATTCATTCATTCATTCATTCATTCATTCATTCATTCATTCACACCCAGGTAAGAAGCCTTGATTGTGGTCGGGAGGAGCCCTTTATAGTTCAACAAAGGGGGTGTGTGGTCCCATTTGATAGGTCAGATGGGGGGGAGGGGGTACAGGTTTGGGGACACAGGGGAGGGGGGTGATTCCACAGAGAGGGGGGGGGGGCACAGGTAAGGGGAACATATTTACATGAGGACATATTATACCACAATACTCACTTTTCTTTCTTATAATGTGGGCGAGATTAATGTATAATATACCAGGATTGTTTGGAACAGGTAAAAGTGGGGACCGATGTAATCCATCGGTTATCAGATAATGAAAAAAATAGAAAATAATTAAAATAATGAAAATGTTGGCCAATGTGTTCTGTTGGTTGGCCTAATAATTTAAACTAGTATTATTTATATACATGATTCATGACATGATCGACTGGACTGCGGTCTGTGTTATTTTGATATCAGAGATGTGGGAATAGATGTCACCCTTTTCTTTTATTAATCTCTCAAAATACCTATATCAATGAGTGGTCCTCATCTCTGATATCAAACAACAATTAACATAATCATTTGAAGCTATCGCTGTGCAAATATCTTGGCATACCTTCAGTCGTTCATGTCGTGACTCTGGGGAGCTAATGTGATCGTTGTGCATACAGGCATCGTAATAAACCAATTAAATACATGCACTGTCTGTGTGGTCAGAGTGCACAGGGTGAAAAAACAAAATTGTTTGCATAATTATTAGGAATAAGATTTACACATAAGGCTAATGTGTACAAAAACATTTTAACAACCGTTAACCTGGTGGTTAATAAAACTAACATGATTGATTATGGGAAACTGTTCAAAAATATATATATATATTTTTGAACATATATATATATATATATATATATATATATATATATATATATATATATATTTGCACGTTTTATGATGATTCTTGATGAAATTACTTAGGATCCAGTTGTATTTACCCTGAGTTTGAGTGTCACTTTCATCTGTGATTGCCTCAGTTTTGTTGGTCTTTACTTAGAATCAGGCCATTTTCTCCATTTCTTCTCTATAAATGAGGAGATAAAACGTCTTATGCATCGCTTCTGTATGTAATTCTAGTGCATATACTATCAATGGTTCACCATACAGGTGCAAAACAATGTTACATGTCCTCTTCTATGAGAGAATAAAACAACTGATTCTTTCTTGTCTGACAATACAATTTTGTAACCTAAGTAATTCAAATGTGATGTAATGTGATCATGTGGTCACTTCTTCCTTCAGCAATACATTTTAGCTCATTATTACTAACCATTGTTAATGCTTTTGTAGTAGAATTCCAGCCAAACTGTGTTTATTGTACTGTATACCATGAAGCACAGAATGGCGAAAACACAGAGGTAAAATACATACACTTTTCTTCCCCCGCTCCTAAAGTACAAGAAACGAGACACACCGCTGATTTAGTAATGCAGCTGCTGGTTCAGGCTTCCTCTAATCTCTGTGGAGGGGGGTTGAAACAGGCAGACGCTTATTGAGTAAGAGATAGTGTCTCGTTTGATCCTTCCTGGGAAAGTCAATAACATGGGTGATTTTACAACCCAGGGCCCTAGGCCCATCTGGTCCAACAAAGAAACTGCCATGAGAGATGCCAGTTTGTCTCTGCTGAAACAAAAGAGCAGTAGATCAAACAAAAAGACCATTTGAAGCCACTCCGTGACCTAAAATTAGTTCAAAACGTCACGGTAGTGAGTTAGCCAATGAAAGCCAGAGATATTGTTTTTCCAATCAGAGAGCTCGGTATGAGTTTGGAAAACGCCCGCTTGCCGTAAAACTAGAGGCGGAGCCTAAATTTGATATTAGCAAAGACTCCGTGCTAGGAGAGTCACAACACACCCGAACAGGACCCAGGAAGCAACAAAGAACACACACCCTTTTTCTCCACAACAGACCCAGCAGGAGGAGAAATCGACGCAGCAGAATCGAAGACGAGATGAGACGTGTTTTTAGACAGAGCTTGTTATTTGAGAATTTAGACTGAATTCTGCTGACCTTCGGCATAGCGAATGCTACCGGCAGAATTCATTGCACCATTCTTTCAAAGATTTCGTTTGTAACATCTAATTGAAATCCTTTTTTCATTAAATACGGGTTCCTTTTCAAACCGCTCAGATCTCGCTTCATTTCAACGGCCGCGCCGTATTTTCAATCTGGGTAAATAGAAGGCAGTAACCAAGTTAAAACACTGGTTATCTGCATTTAGAACAGAGTGGATCCCAAGAGCTTGTAAAAAGGTTTAAATCACAACGCAGAAAGAAGTAATAAATAGGGAATTTAAGCTGGGAATTCACTTCACTTTCTCATTGATTTCTTTTCATCACATCCCTAGTTCATCGTTTTGCAGATACATACAATTGTGTGAAAAGTTTCCTTCTTGTGAAGGTATTAATCTGAATGATGTTGCGTCGTTGTTGACAAGGTGTTCTCTGTCGGTCGTGTGGCAGGGCCAAACAGTAACACATAAAAATTAAATAAATACATACAATAGACATTACCTTAGTGGCTAATGTGTCAAAATAAAATTGAAAACCGTTAACCTAGTGGTTAATATAAAAGGTGATTATGATAATCGTTATGCATTGTTCTGTGGTGCATACTATCAATGGTCAAAACAAACTTGGTGACTTGGAATAAACCAACTGGTTCTGTCTTGTTAACAATATAATTTTCAATGTGACTCTGTGATCATTCCTTATTGTTATTATAAATTGGTTATTGCAATCTTATTGGTTGTATTTCATCATATTCTTAGTTCATAATTTTCTTGATACATATGAACTTTGTGAAACATCTCTTGTTTGTGAATCTGACAGTTGCTGCGTCGCTGTTGACCATCTGTTCTCTGCCAGGGATGTGTCCTTCTGTGGTGACCTGCTGTGTGTTGAACGTATCGTACATTCAGTTGATGTTTCTGTGAGCCTGTCGTGTGGCAGTAAGACAGTAAAAAGTAAATAAATACATAACAATTTTGGACAATGTGTATTCAGAAGTCTCTTGGTCCACAGGTCTCATTTGCTATGTGTCTCTTCTTGACGATGCAGTCGGGAATATTCACTGGTCGCCGTCCATTCCCTGTCAAGGGTCACTTGTCTGCGCTGCTCTCCATCACCACCACATGTCTGCCACTGTGCTCACGCTTGGCCCCCATCAGGCTCAGAGACATGGTGGTCAGGGCGTTTTTGAATGTGTTGTGCTGGTTTCGCTGTCCTCTCCTCGTCATTGCGGTACCACTTGATGGAGGGCGAGGGCCTGCCGGTGTAGTGGCTAGTCAGTAGGACGCTCTTTCTCACACGGATGACAATCTTGTCATGGGAATCCACCTTGATGGTCGGGGACTTCAGTTCCCGTTTGCAGGTGATGGGTTTGGTCTGTCGATGGGTTTGGTCTGTCGTGGTCTGCAGTGCCGGGGTGGAGGCCGTCAAAAGGTTGATCTCCTCTTCGTCAGTGTCTCCTTGGTCAGTCTCCTTCGTGGTCCCCTGCTCCACTTTCTTGGGGATGTCTGTGGGCTGGGTTGGATGGTTCTCCCACGGTTGTTGTCGTCGCCTCTGGTTGTGTCCGCAGCTTCGTGGTTCAGGTCACGCGTCGTCTCACTCGTCCTGTCCTCTCACCAATTCGTGATCTGAGGGTGATAAACACTGCCTTAGAAAACTCCTCACATAAATGATTCAACGCCTTTCTGCTAAAGTGGAAAATCATTTTGGGATTAATTCAATTCATTGTAAATAAAATCACTTAATTGACAATAGGAAATGCAAGCCAATTGCATTAGCAGTGATTCCTTACGTCAAGAAGGTCACATTCACTACAATTTTATCAGATTTTGTATCTAACTAGATCTTACAGCATTAGGCTTTAAATAAAATTTGTAAATGAATGGCCAAAGTTTTGAATCAGATAAAATAGCTCCTTGTCTTCATATTCTGATGGTCTTAAATTGAAGTTGATCTTACCTCAGGCCGCGTACGATGGTGTGCTTCTTCAAGATACTTACCTCGCCATGACTTCTCGGTTGTTCTTCACATCTCAGTGTGGCTCATCATAGCATAGCATGGGGAAAAAACATAAAATCTAGGTAGCCAGTTAATTTTGCATGAAAAACAATCATTCGTTTTGTCATCTAACCCTAACTAACCTTACTGTCATGCATTTGTCCTAATAAACTAACCTACACTGTAGCACTCAACACTTTGATGACCATTGTTACTCAGCTGATAGAGGTGTGCCTTGCCTGATGTCCTGTCGTACAGAACCTGTGAGTCGCTTTGGATAAAAGTGTCAGCTAAATGATCAATGTTGTTGATATCTTGTACATTTAGATAATTGTGCTGCAATTTTGGTGGTTGATAATTTTGCAGTCATGGAAAGTATTAGTTGTTAAAAGAATAGTCTAAGGAATAGTTATGCATGTTATTGGTTATAAACAGAGAATAGAAGGAGGGGATTGTAAGTAGTTGTTTTCATCATTAATCTTTCATCTCGGGCACTTCTCTAATTCATGTGCCTTTTGAAAAGAGATGATGAAAACGACTGGTTAGTTATTGTTAGTATGGGAGTTAGGTAGATTTTCATAACTGCAAATTCACCACCTGTAATCTAATTCATGTTAATTAAGTGGTTCTCTGTTGCCATCCACCGCCAGGTGAGTTCATCAAGTCTGTGGTCACGAGTGTAGGCATTTGCATTGCTTTGTCTCCCAAGTGTAAATCTGCATCTAAAGCGATACTTCCTACTATACTAAGTGGAGATACTAAGTTGAGTCTCTATAGGTGTGGTCAGACTGGCTATTTGCATTGTCTTTCACTCCACATCGTCCTCAGCTGGTTTGAGTGTTCAAATGTAGATTACTTTGGGGTCTCAATTTAAATGATTGTAGCTGGTCTCACTTTGTGTCTTGTCTGTGTTCAGATGCAAATGGAGTTTCAACTTTTGTGATACAATGTGTTTACACCCATTCTGCATCTTGACCCAGAGCCAGATCTCTTGGTTGTCTGTAAATACAAACACATGTTAATTTCCCACTCTTTTCTTTTATTTTGGGTGAATCCTCTTTGACTGTCTGTGTGCTCAACTGTTTTGCATCTCGCCTCAGAGCCAGATCTGTAAATACAAACACATGTTAATTTTCCACTCTTTTCTAAGACCATCTGAGTGGGTTCTCCTTGATTGTCTGTGAGCTTAACAAAACATCAGCTATTTCTCATCCATCCCGTCCTAGGATGTAATGATAGTGTTATCATTTATCAATCATATCGCATATGTACACAAGCATCATATGAATGTGGAACCACACATTTTGAATCATGTTTAAAAATGTCTTACAATGGAAAGGGCTAGTTATCTTTCATTGGTTCTTTAGATAAACACATTAACTCAAGTGAATATAACCTAAACATCTTACTTTTAAACATAATCTATGTTGTTTGTGTTCCAAGTTTTCAACATTGAAAGCTTATAAAGTCTAATCTAACGCTGTTTATGTGGACTACAATTCCTGTACTGCCATATACTGGGAACCGGAAGTGTTTGTTTAGCTCCCATGGTCAGTATGACCGGTACACCCACAGATGTATTATAATTCTGAAACAGACATTGTAATTAGCTTTATGTGACTTATAATGTGTAAATTAAAGCAACATAAACACTCAAGTGATCTGAGATAGTTGTAATTTGCTGTAACTGATAGTTGTGTATATGTACAGTTTCTACGTCAAATGACTCCCTTTTCTTGACTCCTTTTGTATCACAAAAAGTACTGAATTTGCAAATCTGGTATGTCATAAATGTATAGATGTAGCAGTACTGACTATCTGTCTGTCATGTATGTCATAATATGTTCTGATAAATTGAAAATGGGGGACCCTGATGTAAACAATTCTGGTATTGAAAATGGGGGACCCTGATGTAAACAAGACTAAAGTCTCTCTCTGGTCTGCATCCCCTTAACAATTGTGTATTGAGCTGTGCTGTATTGTACCCATTCTGCAATCTGTTAATAAAGTTTTCAATCAATCAATGCATCTATATTCATGATTTTCATACTCACCGGGGACAGCTGTTGTGTTGGGTTGGATCCGTTACGTGTCGTCAGCAACCCGCATCTCGCCACCGCAACTCAACATTTTCCAATAGCAGCGCGCACATACATATACAAATAAAACATATACTACACGTGGATTTCACGCACCCTTGGCCTTGGGCACATTACACTTTACGTTCGCTTATGGATAGTTTAATATAAAATACTAACTTCACGGCGCGCATAGCGTGACGTCATCGCTCCATGCGACGTTCGTGCGTTCTCATTCGCCTCGGAAATAACGCTTTGCAATTCATACAGTATTTTTCCCACGAGCTCTCAATAGCCTGGAATTCCTAAACCAGCGTTTTGTTACCGAATGAACGCGCCTATGCATATGTGAAACGTAAACAAACTGAAACGATAAAACTATACTTCCCCAAATGGTTGTTCCCGTGGGCCGGTTCCGGAAATTACTATTCTAGTTCGTCGCGTGAACTGCACTTCAATGTTATTCTTTGTATAACGGTAACTCGTCTCTCAATGCTCGTCGCGCTATCCGCAGCCGGTTCTTGGCTCAATAAAGCAACGCGACGGGTCCTATAATACTTGTGCACCTACAAACGAGACTTAAACAGACAAACAAACATTAATACATATAAGTTAACGTGTGTATATATCTGACTGTATTGGATCGCTGTACGTTTAGTCGGCCAACATCTGTTGCGACAAGGCATTTATACCCTTGATATATAACTACACATCGTTATTAAAATCATAACGACCGAACCTGACTTCGAAATTTACCAGCGATATATTAGATTATATATACCTTTTAATCATACTCTCGGCCTCTTAACCCGCGACTAACGTCCTGTTTAATGTACTTTCCGCGACTGATGTCCCGTTTAATGTACATTTACGTACTCCCGGGACATTGCGTAATCATGTACTAACTAGGACATCGCGTGATCATCTTCCCGCTATCTGTATTGATCAATTGGTTAATTTAATCCAAAATACATCGTTTTCAGGAATGGAAGAGATTGTGAGCTTAGTTTGAGGTTGAAACAATGAATATTATGACGCTACTCTGGTAATTTCTAATTATGATTCCATCAGCTTCTCGGTCCTACTTCCCGCCTCTTTGCAAAGGAATCACAGAACGTTTTTAACAGAGTAGCGTTTTCAAGGATATCACATCATAATAAGCTCACGTATCTTCTTTTGTTGCCTATATTTTTTAGTCTGCATCAGCTAGACTAGGGGTAGCAATCCATCAACCTGTACTGTGTGCCTTAGCTTTTGGTCGGCTCCGACTCGACCTGGAATAGCACTTCAACCTTTGTGCCTAAACTTTTGGGACTAGCACATATAACCCATCCTTTCAGAACCGCCTGATAAGGACCCAGGTGCACGCGCGCCCTGGTAACGATTCTCAATACAGATCAGATATATTAATGCACATTATTCCTACTCAGCCATGATCTCAATATTTGACAACATTCTGTAATATTCACCTGGCACAGAGAAAAGCGGGAAGGTTTCAATTCCTTTCCATACATTTTTGGTCGACCAGTCTATATACTCACTTTTCTCTGTATAGATGAAACGATACAGCATGCCGGGAGGACGCAAAAAGTCCGTCACAAGTTCGTAGACGCCAATTGTGGGATATTCGTAGATATCCTGATGAAGAATGTGCTCAGTCAACCGAGGTTTGGATAATAACAAGGGTTTATTAACCAAACAGATAGATTACATAGAGAGAATGGCTGAGGGTTTCCCCCCAGGTGGTCAGCTGAAATTACCCAGGTAAGAAGCCTTGATTGTGGTCGGGAGGAGCCCTTTATAGTTCAACAAAGGGGGTGTGTGGTCCCATTTGATAGGTCAGATGGGGGGGAGGGGGTACAGGTTTGGGGACACAGGGGAGGGGGGTGATTCCACAGAGAGGGGGGGGGGCACAGGTAAGGGGAACATATTTACATGAGGACATATTATACCACATACTCCTACTGCATGCACAGAGAAGAAAAAAGGTATGTATCTTCTTGTCTAACTCCAGGGTAGATGGCAAATAAGCTAATTTCCCAAAATGTTGGAGTTTTCCTTTAAGCGGAGCTTTGTGCACAAGAGAGAGCCATCAAGAAAATCGCCGTACTTGTAGAGATGGGTAACTTGCAAAAATATATTATAGGGTGCAATGTGCACTCGATTGCCACATCCCGTGACAAAGCGTAAGGCAGAATGGTACACAGCCCCACAGTACACAGCAGGGTTGATGGTGGGGCTTAGTGTGCTGTTTCTCTCTCTCAGACGGCAGGGTTGAGGGTGGGGCTTAATGTGCTGTTTCTCTGTCTCAGATGGTAGGGTTGAGGGTGGGGCTTAATGTGCTGTTTCTCTCTCTCAGACGGCAGGGTTGATGGTGGGGCTTAATGTGCTGTTTCTCTCTCTCAGACGGCAGGGTTGAGGGTGGGGCTTAATGTGCTGTTTCTCTCTCTCAGACGGCAGGGTTGAGGGTGGGACTTAGTGTGCTGTTTCTCTGTCTCAGACGGCAGGGTTGAGGGTGGGGCTTAATGTGCTGTTTCTCTCTCTCAGATGGTAGGGTTGGTGGTGGGGCTGAGTGGAGTTTACCTGCTGTTGAACTACAGACAGAGCAGTGTGTTCTCCTTTCAAACCTACATCCTCCTCCCAGCGATCCTCGCCCTCACCAGTGCTGCATTCCTATTGGCCAGCGGAGGCATCGGCTGCTGGGTGTCCATTAGAGAGTCTGCCCTCCTACAGGCCGTGGTAAGACAATTCTTTATTATTATTAGACTCTGTTATACATTTACATTTAGTCATTTAGCTGACGCTTTTATCCAAAGCGACTTACAAGTTCTGTGCGACAAGACAGCAAGAAGGGTATAACTCTATCAGCTGAGTAACAATGTTCATCAAAGTGTTGCGTGTTACAGTGTAGGTTAGTTTATTAGGACAAGTGCATGACATTAAGGTTAGTCGTTAGATTTTTTTTTTTTTATCATTTCAGATAATGGTTGAAGAAGTGAGTCTTTAGTCGACGGCGAAAGATTGGACGGGATTCGGCTGTCCTAACTGGGATGGGTAGTTCATTCCACCATTGTGGGGCAAGGACTGAGAATAGGCGGCTTCTCTTTGATGACCCTCCGGGAGCTTGGATAGGAGTAGATCTGAGGCGGCCAGAAGATGCAGAGCGTAGGGGTCTTGAGGGTGTGTAGTTAGAGACCATTGACCGGAGGTAGGCGGGAGCGGTTCCCTTTGCCGCACGGTATGCTAGGTCGAGGGCCTTGAAGCGGATACGTGCAGCAATGGGGAGCCAGTGCAGGTCCCTAAGAAGTGGGGTGACATGGGCCGACTTCGGTAGGTTTGAGATCAGGCGGGCCGCTGCGTTTTGAATGAGTTGAAGAGGCTTGGTGGCAGTGGCCGGGAGGCCAGCTAGCAGTGCGTTGCAGTAGTCGAGGCGGGAGATGACTGTTGATTGGACGAGGAGTTGGGTGGCTTCTTTTGTCAGGAAGGGGCGTATCCTTCTGACGTTGCTCAGGAGGAATCTGCAGGTTCTGGTTGTCGCTGCGATGTGAGCAGAGAAGTTCAGCTGGTCGTCGAGGACAACACCAAGGTTCTTGGCGGTCGGCGACGCGGTCACAGCTGCATTCTCGACTGTGATGGAGAGGTCGGTCAGGGGGGAGGATTTGGCCGGCAGGTGGAGCAATTCTGTTTTGCTTAGGTTCAGTTTGAGGTGGTTGGTCGTCATCCAGGCGGAGATGTCGGACAGACAGGCCGAGATCCGCTCAGAGACGTGGATATCTGAGGGAGGGAAGGAGAGGAAGAGTTGAGTATCATCGGCATAACAATGATATGAGAAGCCATGAGACGTGATAATGTTACCCAGTGATTTAGTGTAGAGGGAGAAGAGAAGGGGTCCTAGGACCGAGCCCTGGGGGACACCCGTCCGGAGGGGGCGGGTGGCCGACAGAGTCCCTCTCCATGACACTTGGTAGGAACGGTCATTGAGGTATGATGTCAGCCATGTCAGCGCAGATCCAGCCACTCCCATTCCTGCGAGGGCCGCGAGGAGGATCTGATGGTTGACTGTGTCGAAGGCTGCAGATAGATCTAGGAGAATCAGGACAGAGGAGAGGCCTTTCGCTTTTGCTAAGTGAAGTGCCTCTGTGACCGCAATGAGGGCCGTTTCTGTGGAGTGGCCAGTCCGGAAGCCAGACTGATTGGGGTCTAGGAGGTCATTCTGTAAGAGATAAGCAGTAAGTTGGTTGGATACAGCACATTCAAGTGTTTTAGAAAGGAAGGAGAGAAGAGAGACAGGACGATAGTTGGCTATGACGGTGGGGTTCAGGGTTGGTTTTTTTATGAGGGGCGTGACTCTGGCTTGTTTTAGGGAGGTGGGGACCACCCCCGAGTTGAGTGAGGAGTTGATGGTTGCAGTTAGGAATGGGAGGATGTCCGGTGCTATGGTCTGGAGGAGTGGGGAGGGTAGCTGGTCCAGCTGGCATGTAGTCGGACGGTTCGACGTTACCAGTGTCAGGGTCTCGGCTTCTGTAATGGGAGAGAAAGATGACAGAGTGAAGGATGAGGTTCTCGATTCAGCGTTTGGAATGGGTGGGGGTTGGGAGAAGGAGCTGCGGATGTTCTCCACTTTTTCCTCAAAGAAGATCGCAAAGTCTTCGGCAGAAAAAGATGAGGGAGGAGGAGGTGGGGGGGGAGTGAGGAGGGAGGACATGGTAGCATGCAGTTTGCGAAGATTCTTGGCAGAGGCCTCGATCCTATGGTGAAAGAAAGAAGCTTTGGCATTAGTAATGGTTTTGGAGAATGTTAACAAGAGGTTGTGATATGTGTCGATGTCAGCAGTGAGGCATGACTTTCTATACTTCCTCTCAGCCGCTCTCAGGACCTGTCTTTGTTCTCTCACTGCATCCGTCAGCCATGGACTGGGTGGGGAACGGCGGGCAGGTTTCTCAACGAGGGGACAGAGCTTGTCGAAGGAGGTTGCAAGGGCTGAGAGGAGGGTGGAGGTTGCCATCTCTGTGGGGAGAGCAGAGAAGGTGTCACTGTGTTATGTGTTTTGTGCCCTGATCAGGCGCTCCTAGTGTGATGTGTCGTGTCTAGCTGTAGTTCCCTGTCGTGGTTTTGTAGTCCTTATCGTTCTCCCCTCCAGCTGTGCCCATTTGTAATTAACCCAGGTGTGTCTTGTTTCGTCATTCCCTCATGTATAAGTATTCTGTCTTCCCTTTTGTCTGATGCTGATCCTGTCTATGCAGTACGTGTTCTTGTTTCTCATTACTTTATATTTTCCTTTGTTCAATCCATGGTAATTATTCATTAAATATTCTTTGTGATTACTTTGGCTACCGTCTCCTTATTATGTTACATTGACTCGACATCGAGCCTGCTAATTGTCAATGATAACGTAATAGTCTCAATAATATTTATTTATAGTCTCAATAATGACCTCTTGGTCAATAAACCAGGGACTCTTGAAACTAAACTCTAAACTACAGTAAACTTAACTACAGTGAACTAAACTACGGTGAACTACAGTAAACTAAACTACAGTAAACTGAACTACAGTAAACTAGACTACAGTAAACTACAGTGAACAAAACTACAGTGAATTACAAAAAGCTAAACTAGTCTACAGTAAACCAAAACTTAATCAGGCTATTCTCTGTCCTGGCTTCACAATGGTGGAACGAACTGGTGGAACTATCACAGTCAGGACAGCTGAAACCACCATAGTCAGGACAGCTGAAAGTAAACCATCACAGTCAGGACAGCTGAAACCATCGCAGTCAGGACAGCTGAAACCATCACAGTCAGGACAGCTGAAACCATCACAGTCAGGACAGCTGAAACCATCACAGTCAGGACAGCTGAAACCATCACAGTCAGGACAGCTGAAACCATCGCAGTCAGGACAGCTGAAACCACCATTGTTACGAAGGATCAGATTAAACCGAATATATATATTTATTTATGGATATATATTGAATAGTATTTGTATGTCGTTTGATATCCCTTGTATATTCCTTGTACATATGCACGGAATATCCCTTTAGCCTACTATAGCCCATAATAGTTCATTCTCTTATTTGACAAAGGACCAGGCGCCAGGGGACCAGCCCCTGGCGTCAAGTTCAAAGGTACCGACGAGACATGTCCGTACTAGCCCCGGCTCCGCTCAGGGATACGGCTACCGAAATGAGAGTGGCACTATTTGTTCACTGTGCATATAAATATGGCGCAAGTAAATGTAGAAGTCCCTTACCCTTCTTCCCAACTTAGTAACAGAACGTGAAGCCTCACCCACGATACGACGTGCGGTGAAGTATGGCCTGTTTGGCCTTAGAATAGCATTGAGACCTCGTGCGAATTAATGACTGAATTGTCAGAGTTTGGCACTGTACCGTCGAGTGCGACGTATTTCTATCAAGTAATAATAGTCTATCGTGTATGGTGCATCGTGCGGTTAGAGTTCTAAAGTGACCAGCATCTCCAACGCTTCCTCGTGTTATCTAGAGTCTTATCCAGGTTGGGCCGACCACATGGCGCTTTCATCCGAGGAGATCTAGGCGAGGACCGAGGGACATGTACACTGGATTACCTGCCCGACGACTGCTGAGCCCTGTGCGGCTGGAGTATATATTTGCTTTGGTACTGTGATTTGTGGAGCGGATAATCGCCGACGCCTGTGAGTGTTGGATTTACCCCCGAGAGGAGTCAAGTTGAGTCGGCGCTCAGAGAGACTGAGGTCGCCTAGCTTCTTCTTCATTGTGGAGCTACAGCCTACAAGAGAACCAAGGTGTATTCATCTACGGATCAAGAGTCTATTGCACTGTATTCTGTACTTGAAGTCTCCATAGATATCGTTGACCAGACGGTCTACTACCGACGGCTCTCCTACCCCCCCTACCGGCTTACAACCGGGAGGACCCCCTCCAGAATATCCCGCTATATCATTAAGTGTACCATAGATATAATTCCCTAAGAGCCAGGTTGTATACTTGCTTCCTGCGTAACCAGAGATTGGACATTCAGTGTTGATTTGCCTACGAGTACTCATTTGCCTTACAAGTGCATTCAAATGATAAATGTAAGATAAATATTCTATGTACCTTTTGCTCCATTAAATATTTGATTATTACCTTTGACTGGAACCGATTTCATTGTGGAAAGTGTTCATCATATTTAGATATCGTGTACTGTATGGCCAGTAGTTAAAGTACATAAAGCGGTAGTGGTTTAATGATACCATACTTATCAATACAGTCAGGGAATTGTACCCCTCAGTTACAATTGGTCCTTCGAGCCGGATGGTAATTAGTGTAATATTAATATAGTGGTATTAATATTGAAATGGCCTATGATGAACACTCCACGAAACGGTCCTCCTAAAGTAGAACGCCCGCAGCGTAGACGGCAGCCACCTCAGTACTTAGAGGATTACGCTGCCAGTATACTACCTAGCCTTCTACAAACGGTAAACGCGGTAAAAGTAGAAAGTAAAATTATGTCCGACCCTATCAACCAGGATACCCCGACCACAGAGGCCCTAGTGGGTTCTAATGTAACTGACCAAGCTCACGGTGGGGACCAGGAGGGAACCGACACGACTTTACCCCCCGCCAAGACCGAAGAAGTAGTCCCCGGAGAGCTCCGGGAGGAAGACAACCCTCCAGAGATGGAACTCTGCACGGTACAAGATGAGGAGAGCGCCGCGGAGATAGAGCTCCAGGACTCCCCGCAGGAGAACGCATCTCCAACGAGTACTGCCAGGAGCGGATCACCTCAACCAGCGTCTTCCCCCAGCGAGGCGGACAAGATGCTGGCACAGGCGTTCCTCGCCAGCCTAGCAGCCTCCACAGAGCGCGATCGACTCCAAGCACAGACGCTTAGTGAGCGCGAACATTCTTCCATGGAAAGAGAACGCATTCAAGCGCAGCAACGGAGCGACGAAGATCGTATACGTCTAGAGATTAGACGCCTTCAGACGGAAGAGAATATGGTAAGAGACCACGCCGAAGCCCAGCGCGCCGCCGCCGAAGCCCAGCGCGCCGCTGCCGGTGCCCAAAGAGAAGCAGAGCGCGACATCGCTCTCACCAAGCGCGAAGCCGAGCGCGACCGATTACAAGCGCAGCTAATGGAGCAGCTGATCGCCAGGGCGACACCCCCTCCCTCCACACGGGGTTCCAGGGCCTCGTCAAGACACGGGTCAAGGGCACCCTCCCCTAACCGATCAAGCGACCCTGAACTCGACCACCAGAGAGAGCCTATACCCCCCTCCGAACCCCTTCCCCGACCGGTCCCAGTGAGACCCAGCTACAAGGAAGGAACGGCGTACACCGCGGAGAGGCTAAATAGACGACTACAGGATCTAGATGACCTGACAGAGGAAGAAGAGGGAGAGGAGGAGAGTCAAGCCCGACAGCAGCACAGTACTCCACAGGACCAGGAGGTCCAGTACAGCCCAGGCTATACCCCCGCGGCTCTGCGCTACAGACCCCCGACTCTATTCACGGGTGAGCATGACGCACGACCAGTCCCGAGGAATAGCACCTGGACCAGCGGGCCATGGTACCCTGCCGGTACCAGCCCACCGAGAGGCGTAAGAGAAGACTCGCCTAGGAGGCCTCTCTTCCAATGCTCACCGATGTGCCAGCCATCCACGGCGTCATACATTGGCACACCGACGTTTCCAGACTTCACCCATGAGAACCGAGCACAGTACACGGAGCTACGGATGTGCTTAGAGACAATGATGGTGGATGTAGCTGATGAACGCCACAAGTATGCTATCCTATTGAAGCACCTGAAAGTGCCCAGAGCGCACAACATAGCGCTAGCTTACGCCACCTCTACGACCCCATACACCGCGGCTCTAGCAGCACTAGACCAAAGATATGGACGTATATGGGATTACGTAATACAAGAGATAAGGCATATTGACCGCCTACCCCCAGCAACAGACAATCGCTCACTAGACGACCTGTCTATCAAAGTACAATCCCTGGTAGGGATGCTGGGGGCGCAACGAGAAAAGGGTATGCACGAACTATACGCAAACTCGAATGTCGAGAGGATTTTAGAGAAGCTGCCGCCCGCCCGACAGGAGCGCTTCAGGCGGCAAAGAGACCACCGTGATCCTAACGGTCCCGAGCCATCCCTCCTAGACTTAGCCGACTTCCTGGCGAGAGAAGTCAGCAGCCTACGGTTGGATACGTTCGTGCGGAGCACACCAAGCTCCAGAGAGGGACCTAGGAGAGCAAACGATGGCCGAAGATTGGTGACTGTCATGCACCAATCAGAATCAGTACCGAGCAGCAAGAACCACAGTACCCCCTCGATGAAAGAGAAGTGGAAGATGGTGTGCCCGTACTGCGAAAAGGAACACTGGTTGTCACAATGTGACCTGTTCAAGAAGATGACCGCTGAAGAAGTGAGTCACTGGATAAAGTCCAACAGGCGCTGTTACCGATGTGCGCGCAGTCACATGGCAGCCGAGTGCCGCCTAAAGAAGAGGTGTAGTCGGTGTGACGGAGCCCACCTAGATGTCCTACACGACAGTAACAGAAGAAAGCCTGCACCATCCAGCAGCACAAAGGCAAGTGTTATGTACATTGACCCCGCTAGCAGCGGGGGCGCCCAGGTGCTCTTAAAGGTGGTCCGCGTAACACTGAGTTACCAAGATAAGGTCATGGACACTTACGCCGTCCTTGATGACGGGTCAGAGAAGACCCTTCTCCTCGCGTCCGCTGCGGCCCAGCTGGGGCTGCGGGGGAGCGAAAACCAGATGACGATTCGGACAATAAGAAGAGATCTAAAGACGATAAAGGGCGAGAATGTCTCCTTCACTATCGCAGCAAGCGGGCAGCCAGAGAGACGGTATAGGATTACTAATGCTTTCACCAGCCAAGAAATAGGACTATCGCAGTACACCTACCCCATCGCCAAGCTGATGGATAAATATGTGCACCTGCGTCAACTACCTATCCCGCTCATAGACGGTGCCACCCCGACCCTGCTGATAGGCTCCGACCATGCAGACCTCATAGTCCCGATAGACCGGGTCCATACAGGACCCAGAGGTTGTCCTGCAGCAGTCGAGACCCGCCTAGGATGGACATTACAAGGCCCCCTCGCCAAGTCTCTTAACCGAACAGCAGCCACTAGCTGCCTCCACTCCAGAGTGACAGAAGAAGACACCACTCTCCTGCAGCATGTCGAGAGGCTATGGACACTAGAGACAATGCCCTTTAAGAACGAAAAGAAAGACATTCGTTCTAAGGAAGATATTTACGCTATAGCCCTCCTCGAGCAAGGGACAAAGAGAGTCACAGTCAACGGAGTGATGAGATACGCAACTCCACTCCTGAGGCGAGAGGGAATGCCCACCTTTCACGCCACAAAAGAAGCGACGGAGCGGTATCTATTGAACACAGAGCGGCGCCTAGCCAAAGACCCCGCTCAAGAGATTGTGTACCGCGCTGAGATTAACAAGCTAATCACAGCGGGACACATAAAGAAAATTGACATTAAAGAGGCCGATCAGACGACCGAATCATGGTACGTGCCGCACCACAAGGTCCACCACAACGGCAAGGATCGTATTGTGTTTAACTGCAGCTACCAGATCGGATCACAAAATCTGAATAAAGAGCTCTTGCCCGGCCCAACACTCGGCCCCTCTCTACTAGGCGTGCTACTACGCTTCCGCCAGGACAAGGTGGCTATCAGCGGCGACATCAAAGGGATGTTCCTGCAGGTGAGACTAGTGGAGGAGGACAAGCCCCTGCTGCGGTTCCTATGGAGAGAGAGGATCGGAGATGAGCACCCAGCCATCTATCAATGGGAAGTCCTCCCTTTCGGAACCACATGCAGCCCATGCTGTGCTACATTTGCACTACAAAAACACGTCGCAGAGGACCCAGCAGCAGATGAAGAGGTCCGACAAAGTGTGACAAATAGTTTCTACGTGGACAACTGTTTACAAAGCGTCTCGACGCCAGAAGAAGCCGAGGCTCTTCTACTCAAGCTCCGCGCCTCCCTGATCAAAGGCGGCTTTGATCTCAGGCAGTGGGCCAGCAGCGACCCGCAAGTATTGCGCAGCCTCTCCCCCGAGGACAAGGCAGCGAGCAGCGAGACCTGGATGGCGACCATCCCAGGAGAAGCCCAAGAAATGACACTAGGACTAGTCTGGCGCTTCAAAACAGACTCGCTCCATTATAGACACAAACCCCTGACCAAGGAGCAGGGAAGGTCGACGGCAATACCGACCACCAGACAGAGTGTATACAGAACACTCGCCAGACAATATGACCCGTTGGGATGTATTCTACCTTACACCACCAGGGCAAAGATGATTGTAAGAGCGCTATGGGACAAGGACCAGGGCTGGGACGATCCCATACCCGAACACCTTGCATCCACATGGAGAGAGTGGGAGACGGAACTCCGCTCACTCCCAGGTGTTAACATACGCCGCAGCTACTTCCCACCCACAGTGAGGCCAGAGACATGCAAGATGGACCTGCACGTATTCAGCGACGCCTCCGAAGTAGCCTACGGTTCGGTGGCCTACTTGCGTGCCCGAGAGGAGGGAGGAGAAATACATACTGCTTTCATCCTGGCTCGCTCAAGAATAGCCCCACGAAAGCAACAATCTATCCCGCGTCTAGAGCTCTGTGCAGCCCTAGCAGGAGCGCAGCTCGCCACGTTAATCCAACGTGAACTCACCATCCCGGTGCAAAGAACAATCTTGTGGTCAGACTCCACGACAGTACTCACATGGATCCGGTCTGATTCGTGCAGATACAAGGTCTTCGTGGGAGTCAGAGTCACCGAGATTCAAGAGTTAACAGAAGTAGCGAGCTGGAGGTATGTGGACACCAAACACAACCCAGCTGACGTCATCACCCGGGGAATGTCCCTGGATGACCTCACCCGTCACAACCTCTACAGTGACGGACCAGAGTTTCTCAAGCTCCCCGAAGAAGAGTGGCCTACACCCACCCCACGGGAGGCGAGTAAAGAGGAGGCCGAAAGCAAGAAACCTATGTTCTGTGGATTGAACACACTCGTCTCCACAGACCCCGACATAGACGATTGCCTCACCCTACAGAGTGCGCAGCTAAAGACATTTCTGTGGCACCACCCAGAGGTTCAGCCCACGACTGACATTTCAGCAGCTGACTACGAAGAAGCAGAACTTCTTCTACTACAACGAGCCCAGAGAGACTCGTTCCCCGATGAGCTAGACTGTCTACAGGGAGCAAAGCCAGTCCCATCAGACAGCAGACTGCTCCACCTAGCCCCCGAGAGCGACGCCCATAGTCTCATCAGAGTGGGTGGTCGTCTGCGGAGAGCCCCAGACTTACCGGATGACGTCAAGTACCCGATAGTCTTGAACAGCCGACACAAGGTCACAGAGCTGATCATAAAGAAATACGACGAGGATGTGCACCACGCAGGGGCAGAGAGAGTCTTCGCGGAGATCAGACGTCGTTATTGGATACTGCAAGGGAGAGAAGCAGTGCGGCGCTTCCAGCGAACCTGTCTAGACTGTCGTAAGTGGCGAGCCCAGCCCAGTATACCCCGGATGGCTGACCTACCTCCCTGTCGCCTCCGACTCGGCGACAAGCCTTTTCACTCCACCGGTATGGACTGTTTCGGCCCGCTGTATATAAAGAAAGGAAGAGGAACCGAGAAGCGGTGGGGTATTGTATTCAAATGCATGACCACCAGAGCGATACATATCGAACTCCTTCCAACCATGAGCACAGACTCATTCCTTATGGCCTTCCGAAGATTCACATCACGGAAAGGAAAACCGTCTACATTATTGTCTGATCACGGGACAAACTTCAAAGGCGGAGAAAGAGAGCTGAGAGAGAGCTTCCAAGCTATGGGCCCAGAACTTAAGACCCACCTCGCTCCATCCCAGATTGACTTCCAGTTTAATCCCCCGAACGCACCTCACTTCGGTGGAACTTGGGAACGAGAAGTACGTTCTATAAAGACAGCCCTGTACGCCGTGCTTGGGGCCCAGACCGTGACAGTCCTCACGGAGATCGAGGGAGTATTGAACTCAAAGCCCCTCGGTTACGTCTCAAGTGATGTAGCAGATGTCGACCCAGTCACCCCCAACACACTCTTGATGGGGCGGCTGGACCCCGCGCTACCCCAGACAATGTACAGGCCTGAAGAAGCGAACGGCCGAAGAATGTGGAGGTACAGTCAAGTATTGGCTGACAAGTTTTGGAACAGCTTCCTACTCCACTACCTACCGTCTCTACAGACCCGCCAGAAATGGGTGAAAGAGAGAGACAATTTGACAGAAGGAACAGTCGTCATGATTATCGACCAGTCACTACCCCGAGCTATGTGGCCGGCTGGCCGCGTAAGCAAAGTGATCACCGGTGCCGATGGAAAGGTCCGAGCAGCTGAAGTGCTCGTCCAAGGGCGGACCTACACCCGACCCGTGGCGAGGCTAATAGAACTGCCAAGGCTCCCCGATACTATCGATGACGACCATGACCCCATGACTTTGTGAACTGACTGACCCTCACAGCGGACATTGAGTAGTGGACAGTGCGGTTAATCTGTCTCTGCTTAGCTAATTAGGTGGGACTAATTAGGGGGCGGCTGTTACGAAGGATCAGATTAAACCGAATATATATATTTATTTATGGATATATATTGAATAGTATTTGTATGTTGTTTGATATCCCTTGTATATTCCTTGTACATATGCACGGAATATCCCTTTAGCCTACTATAGCCCATAATAGTTCATTCTCTTATTGGACAAAGGACCAGGCGCCAGGGGACCAGCCCCTGGCGTCAAGTTCAAAGGTACCGACGAGACATGTCCGTACTAGCCCCGGCTCCGCTCAGGGATACGGCTACCGAAATGAGAGTGGCACTATTTGTTCACCGTGCATATAAATATGGCGCAAGTAAATGTAGAAGTCCCTTACCCTTCTTCCCAACTTAGTAACAGAACGTGAAGCCTCACCCACGATACGACGTGCGGTGAAGTATGGCCTGTTTGGCCTTAGAATAGCATTGAGACCTCGTGCGAATTAATGACTGAATTGTCAGAGTTTGGCACTGTACCGTCGAGTGCGACGTATTTCTATCAAGTAATAATAGTCTATCGTGTATGGTGCATCGTGCGGTTAGAGTTCTAAAGTGACCAGCATCTCCAACGCTTCCTCGTGTTATCTAGAGTCTTATCCAGGTTGGGCCGACCACATGGCGCTTTCATCCGAGGAGATCTAGGCGAGGACCGAGGGACATGTACACTGGATTACCTGCCCGACGACTGCTGAGCCCTGTGCGGCTGGAGTATATATTTGCTTTGGTACTGTGATTTGTGGAGCGGATAATCGCCGACGCCTGTGAGTGTTGGATTTACCCCTGAGAGGAGTCAAGTTGAGTCGGCGCTCAGAGAGACTGAGGTCGCCTAGCTTCTTCTTCATTGTGGAGCTACAGCCTACAAGAGAACCAAGGTGTATTCATCTACGGATCAAGAGTCTATTGCACTGTCTTCTGTACTTGAAGTCTCCATAGATATCGTTGACCAGACGGTCTACTACCAACGGCTCTCCTACCCCCCCTACCGGCTTACAACCGGGAGGACCCCCTCCAGAATATCCCGCTATATCATTAAGTGTACCATAGATATAATTCCCTAAGAGCCAGGTTGTATACTTGCTTCCTGCGTAACCAGAGATTGGACATTCAGTGTTGATTTGCCTACGAGTACTCATTTGCCTTACAAGTGCATTCAAATGATAAATGTAAGATAAATATTCGATGTACCTTTTGCTCCATTAAATATTTGATTATTACCTTTGACTGGAACCGATTTCATTGTGGAAAGTGTTCATCATATTTAGATATCGTGTACTGTATGGCCAGTAGTTAAAGTACATAAAGCGGTAGTGGTTTAATGATACCATACTTATCAATACAGTCAGGGAATTGTACCCCTCAGTTACAACCATAGTCAGGACAGCTGAAACCATCGCAGTCAGGACAGCTGAAACCACCATAGTCAGGACAGCTGAAACCATCACAGTCAGGACAGCTGAAACCATAACAGTCAGGACAGCTGAAACCATCACAGTCAGGACAGCTGAAACCATCACAGTCAGGACAGCTGAAACCACCACAGTCAGGACAGCTGAAACCATCACAGTCAGGACAGCTGAAACCATCACAGTCAGGACAGCTGAAACCATCACAGTCAGGACAGCTGAAACCACCACAGTCAGGACAGCTGAAACCCGCCCAATTTCCCTCTGTCAACTAAAAACACACCTCTTCAATCAATAATTAAAAATAATTATCTATACTACTACCTACCATGCTTACTACTATCTACTATGTATTATGCTACTATCCCTATACTACTATGTACCATGCTATATGTCTATACTACTATCTACTATGTATGTACTATGCAACTATGCCTATACTACTATCTACTATGCTACTATCCCTATACTACTAATACCTACCATGCTACAGTAATATGTCTATACTACTATATGCACTCAGAGTGTAGCACTCAAGTTCAACACTATTTGACGAACAATGTTACAGACCTTTAGCCACCAGCGATGTACCCCTCCTGCTTAGTTGTGGTTTTGGATCAAAGTGTCAGATGAATGACTGCATGACTGACTGTAAAGGTATGTGGGTGTGTGTAGCTCAGGGGTCGGCAACCTGCGGCTCCGGAGCCGCAATCGGCTCTTTAGCCAATCAGCTGCGGCTCCCTGGTCAAAAAAAATATAATCGTTTTTATTTATTAATTTTTTTAACTTTATTTTGTATTTTTTTATTTTGGAGATCGATGTCATACTGTGACACTCAAATGAAAAAATATTTCATCAACAAAAATATTTAGTCAACTAAAATATTTCATCAACTAAAATACAGTACGTCACACCCGCGCCTCTCCCTGCCGTCTGCAAGTGGCTAATCTTGAGTTTCCGACCCCCCCAGTAAGCTAACCATGGATACATCCAAAAAAAGGAAAGTCTGAGGAAAATAGAGGGTTTAATTCAGCGTGGACAGATTAATTTGCTTTCATGACTAACGATGCAGGCTGACCTGTATGCCTGATATGTGGTGAGAAATTAGCGAACAACAAAAAATTTACTTTTTATTTTATAGATTTTCCACAAATAAGGGAAGGACTCAAATAGAGCTGCATCGTTCAGGGTTTTATTTCAAAGTAGGTCTACACATGGTAGTCTTTTTTCAAAGTGGACTAATTTTTTTTTTATAAATGTTCCACAAATAAGGGAAGGACTCAAATATACCTGAATAGTTCAGGGTTTTATTTCAAAGTCGGTCTACAGACACCAGTGTTTTGTCTCCTCTTCTGTGTTTAATTTAAAAAATAGGTCTACACAGCCAGTATTTTTTCTCCTCTTCATAAGAGTTTGAGGTTTTCCTTTGTTATAACAGCAATAAAAAGTAAAAGTATAAAGTATAATAAATCGCAAATTACTTTGGGTATGCAATTGTCAGGCGTTTTATGCTAAATGTGGGGTATGCTTGGGGATAACTATAAAATGTTATACACTGTGTTATCTTCATTTTAAGGGTAAATTGGTTTTGCGGCTCCAGAGGAATAACATTTTGTGGGAGGGGGAAAAATTGCTCTTTTGATAGTAAAGGTTGCTGACCCCTGGTGTAGCTAATGGGTGTGTTTCCCTCCACAGTTTGTGTACATGCTGGTTGTGGTCTTCTGCCTGCAGGGCAGTGCCTCAGCTCTGGCCGTGTTCCACTCTGGAAAGGTAAGGACTTCAAGTTTCAAGTTCAAGTTGTGTTTTATTTGTCACATATATACAGTAAGGTACTTTACAGTGAAATGCTTGGTTCTGTATGACCCTCCTGAGATCAGAATCAGAATCAGAAAGGTCTTGTATGTGAAGTAGTTTTCACATGCAAGGAATTTGCTTTGGTCGTTTTTGGTGCGACATTAGTGTACAGACATTAACAGACATATAATACAATAAAGAGGTGGAGTAAAATAAATTGAAATATGAACTCAGTCAAGCACAATAGAATATAATATAATTATGAAATAAAATATAGATTGAATATAGATTGTGCTTCATACAGTAGAAAAAGTTAAAAGAATAAAGATCAAAAACTATACAAACTATACAAAACTAAAGTACAAAGTACAAAATGCTAATCAAATTCAAAAGTAGAGATGTAGTGCAAATATTTTAGTAATAAATAGATAAAATATGGTAGTGTTCAAAAGTGTAACGTGAATGTTAAAGGTGAATGTTTAAAGTGAGTGTGTAAACGCGGGAGGAAGCGGACATGGCCGGTTAGCCTAGGCATTGTCCAACTAACACCTCTCCCGAAGGCTAACCGACCATGTCTGCTTCCATTCATTGCTAAGTTAGGCTACCGTGCAGCCAGATAGCTTTCTACTGAACACACAGAGAGAAAACTGGTATCTATCTACTTGTCTCTCTAAGTAAGCTAATTTCCCAAAATAGCTTTCTACTGAACACACAAAGAGAAAACTGGTATCTATCTTCTTGTCTCTCTCTCTGCAGAAGACCATAAGCTAATTTCCCCAAATGTTGGCGTGTTCTTTTAAGCTCGACACAGTTGAAAATGAGGGAAACCTCAATTGTTTTCGAGTGTAAATAAAGGTTTGAATTAATATAGATATTTCTTTCTCCATAAGGGTCATGACAACCATACGATAATACTGTGATGGCGTTATTGTAAAGCATTATGGGCAATGCAGTGTGTTTGGTCCCCTGTGCGTTTAGGTGCATTCGGAGCTAGCTCCCTTCAGAGGTGTGTTTCAGAGATACACCGGCAGCAGGCAGGACCCAGACTCTAGTGCAGTGGATGCCACACAAGAGGAGGTTTGTGTGTGTGTGTGTGTGTTAGGGCTGAGCCCAAACGTTCGAACCTTCGAACCTTTGTTCGTTACGTTGGCATTCGAATTCTAAATCAACATTCGAATTAAAAAAGAATTATAAAAAAATAAACGTTTTTTTCTTTTTCTTTTTAAAATATTTTTTTCTATTAATTCTGTTTAAACCAATGGGGTTTTTCTTCACAGTTGCAGATAAAGATTAGGCTACACTAATATTATAGTATTAAAAGAAACTGATGAGTTATATTCATTAAAGAAAGTTGATTTAATTGATTTAGTTGGCTGGGGCTTCTCCCTGGGCTGGGGCTGGGGCTGGAAAGCTGATTTAATAAAAAAAAAACAGATTAATGACTTTATTCAAATTGAGTTTAAGTTGGTTGGATCCACTACACTCCGGTTACTTACTACTGAACGGACGTGTTTTTGCGGACCTCCCAAACTTTCAAACTTTAGACTGTTTTCTTTCTTTTTACCATCTTTTAACCAGTGATCTTAACTGATCACTGTGACTTTTGCTCTTATCGTTTATACTGTTGGATTTATTGGTTTTATGTGACTTTTTACTGGACGTGACCTAAAGCTATCGGCGCTTGTTGTTGCCATAGCTACAGCTACACGCTACAGTACTCACAGTGCTGAGCTCCCCCGAGGAAATGGCTCCAACATCAGATGTCGCAGAGATGCGAACGGAACTGAAGAACATCGAGATACTAGTAGTGGATCTTCTCAAGCGTCAAACGGAGCTAATGTCCAAGCTGGCTAGCATGGAAAAAGCGGACGCAGGCCGCACCGGTAGTCCCTCCTGGGCGACAGTGGTGAGGGGCCGACGGAAGCTCTCCCTTCCTCTATATGATCCCTTTGAATCACCTCAACTATCAAACCGATTCAATCCTCTTTGTAGTGATTCCAGCCTCCTTGGCTCTCCTTCGCTTCCGTCTCCTGCTGCTAGTACTGTAGCTTTGCTCAAAGACTATCCGATGATAGCTACTAGCCAGGCTCCAAGCGAAGCTGCCAGGACGGCCCTCTCCAGCTCACAACTCAACCATGGAAGTATATCTACAACCCGGAGCAGAAAGCGCTCTGCCCTGTTTGCTCTCGCATCGCCAAGCTCCCCAGACTCACGCGATGGGTCCGACTCCCCAAAGTTTAAACGCCCTCGTCTGCGGTGCTCTGCAGCCCATACCAGGATGATCATTCAAACGGCGAGTGTCATCGATGGAAATGCCGCTGTGAACGAGCCCCTCCACACGGCACTGCTGCCCGACCAACCGTCTAACTCCGCCAGCAATGCAGACGCTACTCCTGCGGCTTTTCACCATAGAAACCTGGCCATCTACGACGGGGAATGCATCCAGGAACAGCCAGAGATCCTACTCATCGGAGATTCCATCACCAGGTTTTTGCAAATACCACACAGCATTACGTATTGTTTTTCCGGTTTAAAAGTTACTGACCTACTAGAGTGTACTCCCGAAATCATCGAGAGATATCCGTCCGCCCACACCGTTATTATTCATATCGGAGCAAATGACGTAATGGCTAGACAATCCGTTAAACTCCAATCTGACTTTGAATCACTAATACTCACTATTGAAAGCCTGGGTAAAATATGCATTGTGTCTGGCCCCATTCCATCCATAGGTCGTGGATCTGAGCGATTTAGCCGTCTGTTCTGGTTGCACAAATGGCTACAGACCCACTGTACTACTATAGGACTTTGCTATATAAATAACTTTGATCTGCTCTGGTCCAGGAAAGACCATTACAGACCCGATGGCATCCATCCAAACATATCAGGGGTAAATGTGCTAATACATAACGTCATACAAAGTATAGCATCACTGGCCTGACAACCAACCATATCTAGCTCTGTAGACTATATACAGAAGCAGCCTAAACTACAAAAAAACACGTTGAGTGTCATCCCGATTCTGATCACCAAAAGACTAATCAATTACTCATTATCACGTCCCATATGTAAATCTAACCTTATCAATATCAGTGTTCAACCACAGACTATCTCACACCCGACTACAGAACCCGTACAGCTAAAACTAGCACTGTTCAACGTTAGAGCGCTGAAACAAAAATCATTTCTGATAAATGAACTCATAGTAAAACATGGTGTACATTGTATGTTTTTAGTAGAGACATGGTTAGACAATATCACTGGTGTAGCAACACTGATTGAGACCTGCCCTTCCAATTTTAAATTCTATCAATCAAACAGACAGAGTGGGAGGGGAGGAGGAATAGCAGCAATCATCTCCACTCAATTTGTGTGCAATGATATTGACCTGGGAACATTTTTATCATTTGAATACCTTGCTATTGTATTAAAAACAGAAATGCCAGTCATATGTGTGACATTGTATCGACCACCAAGGTACTCGCCACTCTTCATACAGGAATTTTCAGAACTCATATCGATCTGCATTACCAGGTATGATAGAATCATTCTTAATGGAGATCTAAATATTCATATCAACAAAAAGGATGACCCCAGGGGTTGTGAGTCTCTGAACCTACTGGACAGTTTTGGACTGATGCAACATGTTCACGAGGCCACCCACCAACATGGCAACACTCTGGACCTACTAATAACAACAGGGCTAAACATTGAGAATATATCAGTAAAACAAATTCCAATTTCTGACCATTATTGTGTGTTCTATGGTACAAGCCTAATATTACATAAGACCAGAAGCGAATTCCTAGTTCACAGAAGGCTTCTGGACGCTAGAGCTGAAGCAAAATTCTCTAGTATGATGAAATCATACGACCAATGCAGTGAATCCTCCTTAAATCAGCAAGTGCAAAACTTCCACAGCACCTTGTCAACTGTGTTAGATACTGTTGCCCCTCTAAAGGTTAAAAAGGTAAAAACTGATAGAATCTCTCCATGGCTAAATAAAACCAATGTTAAAGATAACAAGAGAAAATGTAGGATAGCCGAGCGAAAATGGAGGAAACTCAAACTCACAGCTCACTTTAATTTATACAAAGACGCCATGGGCGCATACAATAAGGCAATACAACTTGCGAGAAAGGAATATTTTTCCAAAATGATCTCAGAAAATATGGGTAACTCCAGGGTACTTTTTTCCACCATTGACCGGCTGATTAACATACCACCCCCCCATATACCGCAGCAATCAGCCACAAAATGTGAAGAGTTCGCAGTTTTCTTTAATGAAAAAATATCATTGATTAGAGCAAGCATTACCGCTGATATGGATCTGGCTATGAGTGAAACCCCACCTGAGATAACTATGGGGGAATTCACATGTATTACATTACCTGACCTCTGTAAGATTGTCTCTGAGTGTAATTCCGCCACCTCCTGCCTCGATCCTATACCAACAGCATTTCTCAAGCGGGTGTTTGATAGTGTCTCAAATCATGTCCTTGAAATCATAAATATGTCTCTTCAAACAGGCACTTTTCCAGATGCATTTAAAACAGCTGTAGTAAAACCACTACTAAAGAAAACAAACTTAGATGTAAACGAACTAAAAAGCTATAGGCCAATATCGAACCTTCCATTTATCAGCAAGATATTAGAAAAGATAGTCTCAGTACAAATAAACTCCTTTCTCAAAGATAATAACATCATGGAGGAACTACAATCAGGTTTCAGAACAAATCACAGCACTGAAACTGCCCTTACCAAAATAGTTAGCGACCTCAGGCTAAACTCCGATGCTGGCAAAGTCTCAATTCTTGTCCTATTGGACCTTAGTGCAGCGTTCGATACGATTGACCATAATATCAGTCGTCTAGAAAGACTGGTTGGCTTTTCCGATCATGTACTAAATTGGCTCATAACATACATTAAGGGGAGAAGGTTCTATGTTAAGCTTGGAGACAATGTATCCGAGGAACATGACAGCAATTTTGGAGTCGCACAAGGAAGCTGCCTTGGTCCATTACTCTTCTCACTATATATGCTGCCCCTCGGGGACATCATTCGAGACCACAATGTATGCTTCCATAGTTATGCTGATGATACACAACTATATATCTCCGCAGAACCAAATAACACTACAGCCATACAGTCCATTACAAATAGTCTGTTAGCAATAAACAAGTGGATGAACAATAACTTCCTAAAATTAAACGAAAGCAAGACCGAAATCCTATTGATCGGCCCAAAAGCGAAAAGGGAAGTGCTTTGTAAAAACCTGGGGAGTCTGTCATCCTATGTAAAGACTGAGGTTACAAGCCTAGGTGTCATCTTGGACTCAGACCTGACCTTTAAGTCTCATATAAATAAGGCCATGAAAACGTCATTCTTCCACCTAAGAAACATAGCGAAAGTAAGACCTTTCGTAAATAAAAAGGATGCAGAGAAACTTATTCATGCTTTTGTATCAAGTCGGCTTGACTATTGTAATGCACTGTTCACTGGTCTTCCCAAAGCAACCATTGGGAAGCTTCAGCTTATCCAAAACTCTGCAGCTCGATTACTAACTCATACAAGGAGAAGAGAACATATCACTCCAGTCCTGGCCACTCTGCACTGGCTTCCAATAACTCATAGAATTGATTTTAAGGTCCTTTTCCTAACATATAAAGCTCTTAATGAGCAAGGCCCAAAATACATAGCAAATTCCCTAGTTAGTTATCTGCCCTCAAGAACGCTACGGTCATCCACTACAGGTTTACTAGACACGCCCAGAAACCAAAAAAGGATAGGAAGTATGGCATTTGCCAACTATGCCCCAAAACTATGGAACACACTACCAACACACATCAGAAACGCCAGCTCTATACACATTTTTAAAGGAAAATTAAAAACGTACCTATACAGTCTAGCTTACAAATAGTTATGGCTTGGAAAAACCTGATGGATCCATGAGGCTAGGATAAGCCTTGTGGACCCAACTTTTTAGATGAAGGAACGGGTACATAGGAGACACGCCTCCAGTTTTTCAAAAGTTTTTGACACGCCTCAGCTTCTGAGCTGAAGGCGTGTTTTTGCGGACCTCCCAAACTTTCAAACTTTTTAGATGAAGGAATGGGTACAATAGGAGACACGCCTCCAGTTTTTCAAACATTTTTGACACGCCTCAGCTTCTGAGCTGAAGGCGTGTTTTTGCGGACCTCCCAAACTTTCAAACTTTTTAGATGAAGGAATGGGTACAATAGGAGACACGCCTCCAGTTTCTCAAACGTTTTTGACACGCCTCAGCTTCTGAGCTGAAGGCGTGTTTTTGCGGACCTCCCAAACTTTCAAACTTTTTAGATGAAGGAATGGGTACAATAGGAGACACGCCTCCAGTTTTTCAAAAGTTTTTGACACGCCTCAGCTTCTGAGCTGAAGGCGTGTTTTTGCGGACCTCCCAAACTTTCAAACTTTAGACTGTTTTCTTTATACGTTTTTCTTTTTCTTTCTTTCTACCACAAGACGCGGCCACTGATGGGTCCATGGGACTTGGATAAGTCCTGTGGACCCAACTCTGGCCACTGACCACATGAGCGAACGGGTACATACGCACACAATACACGGCCACTGATGGATCCATGGGACTTGGTAAAGCACTATGGACCCAACTATGACCACTGATAAAAACGTAACTACACTAGCATTATAAGACCTAAACATTGCTACCTACCATACAAGTGCATTGGTTTAGTGCACTTCCGGTTGCCACTGAGCGGAAATGTTTGTGCGGACCTGTTCTCCCAAACTGGTAAGCAAATGACTGTTTTTACGTTATTTTCATTTTTACGTTACTATTATTATTATTATTATTTATTTATTTTATTTTTTTTTTTAAACATTGATCTTAACTGATCACTATGACTTTATTGCTTTTATCGTTATATATGCCTATAATTGTGTACAGCACTTTGAGCTACATGACATGTATGAAAGGTGCTTTATAAATACTTACTTACTTACTTACTTACTTACTTAAACAAAGTGCGATACCGAAGCGTGGTTCCTAGAGGTCGCTGTTCAGGGACCCACGTACGTCTGATACGACTTGTGTCCATAATTCTATCGCTGAGACACCAGTGGAGGAAGCGAAACCTACCATTCTCACTGGTCTAATGTCTGGCGAGTGAAACGGTGAAGTGAAACTATTCCCAATTTCGTCTGGGGACCCCCTGGAGGTCTCTGAACCCCACCTTTAGGCCTTTCACACCGGGAATAATTGGTTCGGAACGTGACGGAGGCTTTAGTTCGGCCCTCTAAGAAAACACTGAGCACAGATTTTTCATGTTCCGAACCAATTATTCCCGGTGTGAACGCGCCGGCCGGTTCGAGATTACGTTCAGGAACCGGCTCGGAGCCCGGCCGGTGTGAAAGGCCTACTTGAGAGCCAGTAGCCGGTACGGCAGTGCAGCGCGGGGTGTGTGTGTTCAAGCTACAGGTGTAGTGCGGGTTTAAACGGCGAGTGTGTGAGGCGGTGATGTGGAGTAGGAGCTTCATCAGTACACCAGCGTGGCTCTAAGGGAGGTGTTCTCGCGGACGGCATGCCCAGGGCCAGCAGTGGAAATCATCAGGGATGTGTAGGAATATCTCTCGCTTCAGCCAGTCGGGTGTTTTCAGAAGAACAGGACAGTGTGTAGCGGAAGGAGTTCTTCTGTGGGCCACTTCTCAACGACCGAACCCAGAGAAGACACTGGAGAGTATTCACGTAAATACTTTATTAATAAGGTGCAAACGACTTAGCTACGTTTTTTTTACTCCGAGGAAGATACAAAAATGTGAAAGTGAATCGTGTGCTCCAGTATCTTCTTTTAGTTCAGTGTTTTAAAAAAAAAAGTGGCCAGTTGACCTGTTCCTATAGTGTTTGGGATTATGTTGGTCTTTCGAATACACACGTATCATCCCCCCCTAGAAGGACTCTAGAATACACCCTGTATCTCCCCCCTAGAAGGACTCTAGAATACACCCTGTATCTCCCCCCTAGAAGGACTCTAGAATACACCCTGTATCTCCCCCCTAGAAGGACTCTAGAATACACTTACCTGTATCTCCCCCCTAGAAGGACTCTAGAATACACCCTGTATCTCCCCCCTAGAAGGACTCTAGAATACACTTACCTGTATCTCCCCCCTAGAAGGACTCTAGAATACACTTACCTGTATCTCCCCCCTAGAAGGACTCTAGAATACACCCTGTATCTCCCCCTAGAAGGACTCTAGAATACACCCTGTATCTTCCCCCTAGAAGGTACTTGATGTAGATGTGTTCTCTTGTCGGTAACATTGTACAGGTCAGTGGTGCTAATTGGAATTTCACATGAGAAAATACTCAGATTTCCAAGGGAACACAGAAAAGGGGCAAAGGGAACACTGACAGGGAACAGAGGAGCCACTGGTCCAATTTAAGACCCGACTCGCGTGAGAGACAAATATTTGGAAAGGAAAGGAGCCTATTATTGAATCCAATTCTAGACTTTTTTTTTTACGAGAGAGGACAAGGTGACGTCGAAGGAGGGAAATGACCTGGAGTGGAACTGAGCCAACAGGGTTTATTAAACCTTTGAGAAGGTGGCGGGGGAGAAGGGCACGTAGAAGGAGACATCTTATCTGAAATGGAACGGAGCCGATAGCATCAAGTCTACTAGTGGAGGTCGGGGGACTGGTGAGGGGTGAGGGCACATCGAAGGAGGCGAATGTCCTGAATGGAATGGAGCCAATCGCATCCTATTCCAAAAACCTGGGTGGGGGGGATTCAGCAGCTGCTAGATGAGATAAAAGATTAACATTTCCTTCCATAGTTCTCCCGTGAAACAATCAAAACCGTTTTATCATTTTTTGTTCATAAAAATCTGCTTTTCATCCATGAAGCCGGTGTACAAACCAACTCCTCAGATTTTAACCTCATCCGCTATGTATTATAGTAAATACAAATGAGAAATGAAACTCTAAAAACAAGTTTTTGGTTTTTCTCCATAATGTTTCCAAATAAAGTTTCTTTTTCCAAAGCCGGTGTGTGAGAGACTATTTAATTATTGTTTTACAACAACATTTTTATGAATTATCAGGATTTAATATCTTTAATTTCAGGCTGTAAGTGAAACATTTTAGTTAACTTTATGGCACAATCTGTATTGTGCAAATAATAATAATACACGTTATTTGTATAGCACATATACAAAAATTGCAGCCCAGTGCTTCACGGCAGTAGAAATAGATATAGAATGAGCATAAAATAGACAGAATAAAAGCAATGCAGAGAATTAAGAAAAAGGGTAAAAGCAATGCAGGTAATAAAAAAAACAATGAAATAGATCTAATTTACAATACAATAATATTCACAATGTGGATTTAATGAGTGTAATTTCAGAATATATTAAAAGGCTATGGTGAAGAACAAATGTAAACAAAACACAAACAGACAAACCTACTGTTGCTCCTAAATTGGTCTCTTAATCTGAGGACTAACTAAATGACAACTAAATGATTGTTTTTATTTTATTTGGGTCTTTTACCCAGAGACCCATCATAGAACCATTTTCACTTTTTAGGGGGACGGGATCAACTAGATATTTATGGGGACAGGGGATCAACAGATGATCTTTAGGGGGACAGGGGATCAACAGATGATATTTAGGGGGACAGGGGATCAACAGTAGATATTTAGGGGGACGGGATCAACAGTAGATATTTAGGGGGACAGGGGATCAACAGTAGATATTTAGGGGGACAGGGGATCAACTAGATATTTAGGGGGACGGGATCAACAGTAGATGTTTAGGGGGACGGGATCAACAGTAGATATTTAGGGGGACAGGGGATCAACAGTAGATCTTTAGGGGGACAGGGGATCAACTAGATATTTAGGGGGACGGGATCAACAGTAGATGTTTAGGGGGACGGGATCAACAGTAGATATTTAGGGGGACGGGATCAACAGTAGATATTTAGGGGGACGGGATCAACAGTAGATGTTTAGGGGGACGGGATCAACAGTAGATATTTATATTTGTAGATCTGGTATGTCATAAATGTCTAGATGCAACAGTACTGTCTACCTGTATGTCATGTATATTATGATGAATTGAAAATGGGGGACAGGAATTTACTACATAAACAAGACGAAAGTCTCTCTGGTCTGCATCCCCTGGGCCCTTTAACAATTGTGTGTATTGAGCTGTACTGTATTGTGCCCATTCTGTAATCTGTTAATACAAATTTCAATCAATCAGGTTTTAATGCCTACATTGTGGCGCTTGGATTCTCCGACGATGAGCTTCACGACAAGAGAGAGAGACTGCGCGCACAGACCCGTCGTCACCGTTTTTCCCGCCCACTGATGACGACGACAGCCTGCATGCACAACAAATTAGTAGACAGCGCCCCACTGTGGGCCCCAGACGCAATTGCGCCAACTGTGGATCTAATTCCCATGCAACAAGGGCCTCACAGTGCCCTGCCCGTGGACATTGATTGATTGATTGAAAAGTTTATTAACAGATTGCAGAATGGGTACAATACAGTACAGCTCAATACACACAATTGTTAAAGGGCCCAGGGGATGCAGACCAGAGAGACTTTCGTCTTGTTTATGTAGTAAATTCAGAAACTCTTCTAAATTATTACACCATTTTGCTAAAGTCTGTCGTTCAGCTCCAGCCAACGTGGCACAGCGGCACAGGTTTCCCCAGTCTGGTTCTGGAGGAGGATACACCGAAATTAGTCATATTCGTTCCACACAAGTATCATTCAAAACTTGCACAGTCCTCCCCATCATATGTATATTTTCTGTTAGGATCTCTGGGTAACAGTACTGTATATTTGCATATCGTATATGTCACAAATGTAACAGTACTATATACCTGTATGTCCCTATGTCATAAATGTCATGTCTGTTGTGTATGTCATAAAATGTCATGAATTGAAAATGGGGGACCCTGCTGTATGAATGAATGAAAACTTTATTTAACAGATTGCAGAATGGGTACAATACAGTACGGCACAATACACACAATTGTTAAGGGGATGCAGACCAGAGAAAGACTTTCGTCTTGTTTACATCAGGGTCCCCCATTTTCAATTCATAGACATTTATGACATACACAACATACATGACATTTATGGCATAGGGACATACAGGTATTTAGTACTGATACATTTGTGACATAAATGGTATTCAAATATACAGCACTGTTACCCATAGATCCTGACAGAGTATATACATATGATGGGGAGGGGGACTGTACATTGTAAACAAGACAAACGTCTTTCTCTGGTCTGCATCCCCTTAACAATTGTGTGTATTGTGCCGTACTGTATTGTACCCATTCTGCAATCTGTTAAATAAAGTTTTCTCCACTTTCTAGTCTTGCACAAGGACCAATCAGCATGGGTATGGGCGGGTTCATTTTCCATTGATGGGGATTTTATTGGCTATTTTTAAATAAAGTTTGGCCGCAGGATTAATAACGTTAGCGTTAGTTTGGCAAGAGGCGGCTAAGTGGCGCAGTGGGCAAGGCGCTCGCAACGAATGCTGGAGACTAGGGCTCTCCACATTGCTTTCAGTTTAGCTGGTCGTCCACAGTAATACACATTGGCTGTATTACGGGGAGGGAAACTGAAGGGTGGGGATCGGGCGTTGACAGCTACTCCTACAGGTCGGTTGGTGCGCCTGCGCAGTAGAATCAAGAAGCGACGGGGGCGGGACCCCTCCAAAGCCCAGACCCCCGACGCTGAAAGATCGAGCCGCGCAGGTGAAAAGATGCGACGGCTGTTACCTCGAGTATCGGAGGGGACTCGTGCTATGTATGACTTAGTCCACATTGCAGCCGGCTTGTGGGAGGCAAGAAACAACGTTCGAAGAAAGGGGAGGGTTGAATTGGACGATATGAAAATTGGGATGGGAGAAAAATAGAAAATGGGAGAAAAAGTGGACTAAAAAAACCCGTTAGTTCGGCAAGAGAAACAAATATAATAATTAAAATGGTTGGACATGCGAGATTTGTACTTTGTAGGTCTGCATTTTAAATGTAAGGAGTAAAAAGTATGTTTTTTTTCTCTGAAATGTAATTGAGTAAAAGTACAAGTATACACACCTAATAACTCGAGTAAAGTACAAATCCCCCAAAACAGTACTTAAGTATTGTAACAAAGTACAATTACTCAAGTACTTTACACCCCTGCATATATATAGTTCATAATATCAAATATATTATAGATTTCGACTGAATTTCTCATGGTAAACATGTATGTAAAACAGTGAGTAAAGTCAATTATTCTGCATTGTGTTAGCAAATATCCACACGGGTCCTTCTGGGTTTAGACGTCCAAGTTTATTTAGTAAGAATAAAAGAAAAAAAGACAAAATGCACAATATTCAATGAATGGTCATTCTTCCTAAGTCAGCTCCTATCTAGGTCTGTCTCCCTCAAAGTCGGCCACCAGAAGAACATCTTTCTCTCTTTCTCTCTCTCTCTCTCCTTGAGCTCTTTTGATAACGCAGATGGGTCTGACTCTGTTCTAAAACTAAATAGTTGCATTTACGACTGACCCATGCCCCACACATCCTGCCTTGAAGGCCTTGAAGATAGAGTGTCCCGTATGAAGTGTCCCGGCTGCCCAGAGACAAGAGGTGAGGGAGAAGGTTATAGGCTGAATATAGGCCCCCCCCCCCCCTGGAACAGAGAGAGAAGAGACAGACCCAAATCACACAGTAATTGACCAAAGGTGATCAAATAAAAATAAAATGGTTGCATATTGTGGTCCAACCTACCCCGAGTATGGAAATAAAGATTTTGACTCCCCTGCATGCAAAAGGGACAGAGGTACTGAAGATGGGAATCAAATATGTAAATATCCAAATCAAACGAACTTTACCCCGGTAGGCTAGAAACTAGAAACAAAGCAAAACATAGTGTGTGTGTGTCCCCCTCAGAACAACATAGTGCATGTCTGTGTGTGTGTTCCTCAGAACAGTGATAAGAGTGACTGTCAGTGAATGTAACTCCTAATTACCTCATCTTTCACAACTCAGCATCTTCAAGATCAATTTAAATCCAAGATCCTGGGTAGAGGAGTTGTGAATGTCACGGATCTCTACTTCAGCTCACAAAACCCAGCGTTCCCAGAGTGAAGCCAAAGTCCAGGATAGAGAGGCTGAGTGAATGTGGTGTTGACTCTGTGCAGGAGGGTCATGGTGTCAGAGACGCTGTAGAAGCACAGTGTCCCTGCCCTGTGATCCAGGTACACTCCTATTCTGAAGGACATGGGGCCCTGTACTCTTATTCTCTTGTTGTTATCGTGTCTGAAGAAGTAATGACTTTGTGTGCACAATAAAGCCCAGGATTTGGAATTGTATCCAAATCCACAGTCCTTCATAGAGCCTGTTCTACTAATGTCTTTGTAGGAGGCTGCTACAGAAACCCCTTCACTCCACTCCACCTCCCAGTAACAGCGTCCAGTCAGACCTTCTCTACCCAGAACCTGACGCCATTCAATGAATCTGTCTCTGTGATTAGGATATGATTGCTTTTTCCGCATACATGTTGCTTTTCTGTTCCCCTCAGACAAAGACAGACTTTTGTTTATTGTGTTTGGGTCCAGTGTGATCTGAGAGGAATATTGTAAGAAGTCAGCTCTGGTCTTGGGCTCTGGTGGTGGCAGTAAAATATTAACTGCATTCACTGTTGTTGAGATTCTGGGCGAGGTCTTGGGCTCTGGTGGTGGCAGTAAAATATTAACTGCATTCACTGTTGAGATTCTGGGCGACTGCTCTTTCAGAACGTCCTCTAGTTTGTCTCTCAGCTTAGACACGACCTCAGTCACATCTGCAAAGTACAGGAGAGGAAGGACACTGATGCTGGGTAAGTCTGTAGACTCACTGGGACCGGAGAGGGGGGGGTAACTCTGTAGAAAGTGGATGTGGTCCTCTGTGTGCGAGAGCTGCTCCAGCTCAGTGTCTCTCCTCCTCAGGTCCACTATCTCCTGCTCCAGTCTCTTCTGCAGTTCTTCAGCCTGAGTCACTATGGTCCTCTGTTGGGCTCCGATGACCTTCTTCAGCTCAGAGCGATCGAGAGAATCAACAGTCTGTTGGGCCTCTTTGAGTTGCTTCTCTCTCTCCCGGACTCTCTGCTGGATTTTCTGCTGACTCATGCCAAGCTCTTTCTGTCTCTCTGTCCTTTCTGCTGCAGCCGAGACTATATCATGGCCTTTATGTTCATCCATGGAACACAAATAACAGATACACTGCTGATCAGTACGACAGAACATCTTCATAGCTTCATCATGACGAGAGCAGGTGTTCTCCTGAAGCCGTGTGGAGGCTTTGACCAGCTTGTGTTTCTTTAACAGAGCCACAGTATAATGAGGCTGGAGGTGAGTTTCACAGAAAGAGGTCAGACATACCAGGCAGGTCTTGAGGGCTTTCCGCTTTCTCCCAGTGCAGAAATCACAGGCCACGTCTCCAGGTCCAGCATAACAGTGATCAGGAGGAGCAGCTTGGAGTCCTGTCTTCATTAGTTCTTCTATCACTTCAGAAATTATATTGTTTTTCTTCAGAACAGGCCTCGGAGTAATAGTCTCCCTGCACTGGGGACATGTGTAGATCCCCTTCTGATCATCTCGATCCCAGCAGTCTTTAATACAGCCCATACAGTAGCTGTGTCCACAGGGAATAGTTACCGGATCCTTCAGTAGATCCAGACAGAGAGAACAGCAGAACTGGTCCCGGTCCAGATCAACTCCTTGCTGCGCCATTTTATTCTACAAAGACAACGGCACTCTTAAATTTCGTTTTCTCAGGAAGAGTGAACTCTGACTGTGTGTTTGGGAGCTCCTTCCTGGTTGTAGAGTGAACTCTGAAGGTGTGTTTGGTGGGAGGTCCTTCCTGGTTGTAGAGTGAACTCTGAACGCGTCACGGGGTGGGAGGTCCTTCCTGGTTACAGTTGTTCAGGGGAGGAGTCGCTTTAAAGAGACAGTGTCTAGTTTACTGTGATTCATAGATAGATGTTTATTTTTTAGGGCTGTCAAAATTAATGCTTTAACTTTGGAGACTAATTAAAATTATTTAAAGCATTAAAATAAATATTAATCTAGATTAATCTATGGAGTGAAAATTCTTCAATCTTAGCGCCGCGGATATAGGAAAGAGGTCTAGCTGAGTCAATGTTGATGGTTTTGTTGAACATTTGTATTTCACAGGAGAGAAACTGTATTCAAAGAAAGCTATTAAAATAGTCTTTGAATCTAAATATACTTTCTTTGTGTTGATTTTACATAAATTCCATGATTTTACTCAAGTAAATATCTGTTACAAGCTTCGGTCTTAAGTAGAAAAATGCTATTTTGAATCTAGATTAATTACAGAAAATTGTGAGATTAATTAGTTAATTTCTTTTAATCTATTGACAGCACAATTTTTTTTACATAGTTCGGGACTTTCTCTCATCATCAACTACCTCTAATTTGTTTACATTGTCAAGGAAAACCCACTAAAACTAATAAGTACAAAGAGAGACCGAGAGGAAATGGTAAACATACAGTACTCATTAAAACACTTTCTCTCTCTCTCTCTCTCTCTCTCTCTCTCTCTCTCTCTCTCTCTCTCTCTCTCTCTCTCTCTCTCTCTCTCTCTCTCTCTCTCTCTCTCTCCTTCAGCTTCCTATAACACAGATGGGTCTGTTCTAAACAACATTGTACTACATTCCCTTGTGAGAGAATGAAACTCATCATCTCCTACAACCAACATGAAGACAAAAGATGTCCCCACCCTCCTTTGTGTCCAAAGACCCCCCCCCCCCGCCACTCACCTGTCCTGTCCAGCCACCCCTTCACCACCTCAAGCCACCCCCCCCCCCCCCGAGACAGAACAAACCACACCACTCACCATTCCAGACAAACTACCCCGAAACACATCACCTCCATGGACCCGAACCCCCCCCCCCCCCCCCCCCCCCCCATGGAACAGACCGATCACCCACCTTTCCAGTTCGACCACTGACAATGGACACACCTTTTGCCCCTCCTGTATAGACTGTATATAATGTGACCACAATGGTTGATCTAGAGCTCAGTTGGGACACACCGGCCAGTCTGAGTCATCCTGCTGTAACTCTTTGATTCATCTGAACCTAACTGGTGTATTAAACCCATGATTGTTCAAGCCTACCTGACTGTCTACATTTCATTACTCCGGGAACAATTCTCTCACACCCTACATACGGGCGACAGTGGCTCAGGAGGTAGAGCAGCCGTCAGCAGCCAGAGGGCCCATGTTCAGGGGTGTAAAGTACTTGAGTAATTGTACTTTGTTACAATGTAAGAGACGCACATAGAATGTCTTTGGACTTTGGATTCTTACCAGGGATGTCCTGATCTTTCTGTATTTGGCTACTTGCCGTAGAGTACCGATATATGAGTGAGTACTTAATAATATCCTTACAGTTTCAAACAACGACTTTGAAAACATGTTTTATTTTCACCACATGTTCCTCATTTTCTGATTCTCTGTCACAAATTAAATATACATTAATTAATTAACAGTCCAGAATGAGCGGTGACGTGTGTGTGTGTGTGTGTGTGTGTGTGTGTGTGTGTGTGTGTGTGTAGGAACCATATCTCTCTCTCTCTTCCTGTTGGAAGACCAGTTCCCGAGTCGGAGGGTGTTAGGTGTAGATTGGTTCGGTCGGGTATTATCGGAGAGCAGGGGCTGAAACTGAAGAAACACAGTAAACGCAAAATAAACTCCCATTCATCTAAATCTATCAGACCGAGGGTGTGCGTCCCATTTCACAAACCTGTCTCCTCTCTCTGTGTGTCCTCGCTTCCTCTCTTGGCCTTTTTACGACGGGGTCGGCGTTTTCACCCGGAAGTGCTTCACAGCGGTGGGGTGGGGGGGGGGGGGGGGGGGGGAGTTTCAGTTAATTGTGAAACCGGTATTTATTTTAATTATTCAAGGCGTGTGAGTGTGCGCCTCCTCTTTGCAAGGTGTCCCTCCCCGCGTCTGTGATGCCATCAAACAGCGCCCTCTAGGCCCGGCTTGGTAGTACTGCACTTGTGTGGGTTGGAGTTGAGTGGGGATTGGGGGGGGGGGGCGAGGTTGCTACCGCTGGCCACACCTCAGGCTCTACCAAGAGAGGTCTGGAGAAACTCAGGCTAAAATAAGTTACTAAACTCCAACACGCATATCCGACAACATTTAAACAAAGTGCGATACCGAAGCGTGGTTCCTAGAGGTCGCTGTTCAGGGACCCACTGTACGTCTGATACGACTTGTGTCCATAATTCTATCGCTGAGACACCAGTGGAGGAAGCGAAACCTACCATCGGAATAATCACTGATCTTTTCTCACTGGCCTAATGTCTGGCGAGTGAAACGGTGAAGTGAAACTATTCCCAATTTCGTCTGGGGACCCCCTGGAGGTCTCTGAACCCCACCTTTAGGCATTTCACACCGGCCGGAGCCGGTTTCCGAAACGTAATCTCGAACCGGCCGGCACGTTCACACCGGGAATAATTGGTTCGTAACGTGACGGAGGCTTTAGTTCGGCCCTCTAAGAAAACACTGAGCGCCGATTTTTCATGTTCCGAACCAATTATTCCCGGTGTGAACGCGCCGGCGGGTTTGAGATTACGTTCGGGAACCGGCTCCGACTCGGAGCCCGGCCGGTGTGAAAGGCCTACTTGAGAGCCAGTAGCTCTGCCGTACCGTCGGGGTGTGTGTGTTTAAGCTCCAGGTGTAGTGCGGGTTTAAACGGCGAGTGTGTGAGGCGGTGATGTCGAGTAGGAGCTTCATCAGTACACCAGCGTGGCTCTAAGGGAGGTGTTCTCGCGGACGGCATGCCCAGGGCCAGCAGTGGAAATCATCAGGGATGTGTAGGAATATCTCTCGCTTCAGCCAGTCGGGTGTTTTCAGAAGAACAGGACAGTGTGTAGCGGAAGGAGTTCTTCTGTGGGCCACTTCTCAACGACCGAACCCAGAAGAAGACACTGGAGAGTATTCACGTAAATACTTTATTAATAAGGTGCCAAACGACTTAGCTACGTTTTTTTTGACTCCGAGGAAGATAAAAAAATGTGAAAGTGAATCGTGTGCTCCAGTATCTTCTTTTAGTTCAGTGTTTTTTAAAAGAGTGGCCAGTTGACCTGTTCCTATAGTGTTTGGGATTATGTTGGTCTTTCCAATACACACGTATCGTCCCCCCCTAGAAGGACTCTAGAATACACCCTGTATCTCCCCCCTAGAAGGACTCTAGAATACACCCTGTATCTCCCCCCTAGAAGGACTCTAGAATACACTTACCTATATCTTCCCCCTAGAAGGACTCTAGAATACACTTACCTGTATCTCCCCCCTAGAAGGACTCTAGAATACACTTACCTGTATCTCCCCCCTAGAAGGACTCTAGAATACACTTACCTGTATCTCCCCCTAGAAGGACTCTAGAATACACTTACCTGTATCTCCCCCTAGAAGGACTCTAGAATACATTTACCTGTATCTCCCCCTAGAAGGACTCTAGAATACACCCTGTATCTCCCCCTAGAAGGACTCTAGAATACACTTACCTGTATCTCCCCTCTAGAAGGACTCTAGAATACACTTACCTGTATCTCCCCCCTAGAAGGACTCTAGAATACACCCTGTATCTCCCCCCTAGAAGGACTCTAGAATACACCCTGTATCTCCCCCCTAGAAGGACTCTAGAATACACTTACCTGTATCTCCCCTCTAGAAGGACTCTAGAATACACTTACCTGTATCTCCCCCCTAGAAGGACTCTAGAATACACCCTGTATCTTCCCCCTAGAAGGACTCTAGAATACACCCTGTATCTCCCCCCTAGAAGGACTCTAGAATACACCCTGTATCTTCCCCCTAGAAGGACTCTAGAATACACTTACCTGTATCTCCCCCCTAGAAGGACTCTAGAATACACCCTGTATCTCCCCCCTAGAAGGACTCTAGAATACACTTACCTGTATCTTCCCCCTAGAAGGACTCTAGAATACACCCTGTATCTCCCCCCTAGAAGGACTCTAGAATACACTTACCTGTATCTCCCCCCTAGAAGGACTCTAGAATACACTTACCTGTATCTCCCCCCTAGAAGGACTCTAGAATACACCCTGTATCTCCCCCCTAGAAGGACTCTAGAATACACCCTGTATCTCCCCCCTAGAAGGACTCTAGAATACACCCTGTATCTTCCCCCTAGAAGGTACTTGATGTAGATTTGTTCTCTTGTCGGTAACATTGTACAGGTCAGTGGTAGCTAATTGGAATTTCACATGAGAAAATACTCAGATCTCCAAGGGAACACAGAAAAGGGGCAAAGGGAACACTGACAGGGAACAGAGGAGCCACTGGTCCAATTTAAGACCCGACTCGCGTGAGAGACAAATATTTGGAAAGGAAAGGAGCCTATTATTGAATCCAATTCTAGACTTTTTTTTTTACGAGAGAGGACAAGGTGACGTCGAAGGAGGGAAATGACCTGGAGTGGAACTGAGCCAACGGGGTTTATTAAACCTTTGAGAAGGTGGCGGGGGACAAGGGCACGTAGAAGGAGACATCTTATCTGAAATGGAACGGAGCCGATAGCATCAAGTCTACTAGTGGAGGTCGGGGGACTGGTGAGGGGAGAGGGCACATCGAAGGAGGCGAATGTCCTGAATGGAATGGAGCCAATCGCATCCTATTCCAAAAACCTGGGTGGGGGGGGATTCAGCAGCTGCTAGATGAGATAAAAGATTAACATTTCCTTTCATAGTTCTCCCGTGAAACAATCAAACAGTTTTATAATTTTTTGTTCATAAAAATCTGCTTTTCATCCATGAAGCCGGTGTACAAACCAACTCCTCAGATTTTAACCTCATCCGCTATGTATTATAGTAAATACAAATGATTTTGAGAAATGAAACTCTAAAAACAAGTTTTTGGTTTTTCTCCATAATGTTTCCAAATAAAGTTTCTTTTTCCAAAGCCGGTGTGTGAGAGACTTGTTATTTAATTATTGTTTTACAACAGCTGTTCGGCTGTATATGGCAAAATTATGTTAATACATTTTTTATGAATTATCAGGATTTAATATCTTTTTAATTTCAGGCTGTAAGTGAACATTTTTAGTTAACTTTATGGCACAATCTGTATTGTGCAAATAATAATAATACGTTATTTGTATAGCACATATACAAGAATTGCAGCCCAGTGCTTCACGGCAGTAGAAATAGACATACAATTAGCATAAAATAGACAGAATAAAAGCAATGCAGAGAATTAAGAAAAAGGGTAAAAGCAATGCAGGTAATAAAAAAAACAATGAAATAGATCTAATTTACAATACAATAATATTCACAATGTGGATTTAATGAGTGTAATGTCAGAATATATTAAAAGACTATGGTGAAGAACAAATGTAAACAAAACACAAACAGACAAACCTACTGTTGCTCCTAAATTGGTCTCTTAATCTGAGGACTAACTAAATGACAACTAAATGATTGTTTTTATTTTATTTGGGTCTTTTACCCTTAGAGACCCATCATAGAACCATTTTCACTTTTTAGGGGGAGGGGATCAACAGTAGATATTTAAAGGGACAGCGGATCAACTAGATATTTAGGGGGACGGGATCAACAGTAGATCTTTAGGGGGACGGGGGATCAACAGTAGATCTTTAGGGGGACGGGATCAACAGTAGATGTTTATGGGGACGGGATCAACAGTAGATATTTATATTTGTAGATCTGGTATGTCATAAATAAATGTCTAGATGCAACAGTACTGTCTATCTGTATGTCATGTATATTATGATGAATTGAAAATGGGGGACCCATTTTGGAAAAAATAGTCTACGAACAGGTCGAAAAGTACCTAGCGGAAAAAAATCTAATCTACGAATTCCAATCTGGCTTCAGAACATCCCACTCCACTGACACATGCCTTCTCTATTTGAATGACCACATCAAACAAGAGGTGGACGCAGGCAAATACTGCGGCATGGTCATGCTGGACCTACAAAAGGCCTTTGACACGGTCAATCACTCCATTCTGATTGACAAGCTAAAAGCAATTGGTTTTGATAGTCTATCAGTGAGCTGGATGCAATCCTACCTTGAGGGGAGGGAACAGATGGTGGAGGTAAACGGTACCCTACCCCCCCCCCCCTCACAGTGAGCTGTGGTGTTCCACAAGGAAGCATACTAGGACCGCTACTGTTCCTAATTTATGCAAATGACATGTCGTCAGCTTGTGACTGCAACTTGTTCCTGTTTGCGGACGACTCAGCCCTGCTGGTCTCTGACAAGAACAAGTTACAGGTTGAAAAAACCCTCAGCTCGGAACTAGGCAGAATCTGCATATGGCTCGCTGATAACAAACTATCATTACACATGGGCAAAACAGAGTCCATTCTCTTCGGTTCAAATAACAAACTCAGCAAGACCGACGGCTTCTCAGTTACAGTGGGTGACAATATTGTCACAGGAAAGATGAAATTACCTACCTGGGTTCCATCCTAGAGGCTAATCTCTCCTGTGACAAAATGGCATCCAATGTAATAAAAAAAGTCAACCAACGAACTCGATTCTTGTACCGGATCTCCTCTCTGGTAAACAAGAATACCCTGAAGACTCTGGCAGGAGCACTCATTCAGGGGTACTACGACTATGCTTGCACCTCATGGTACCAAAGCACCTCAAAGGCGCTAAAAACAAAATTACAAACATCTCAAAACAAACTGGTCAGACTACTGCTTGACCTTACTCCTAGAACCCACCTCACCCCTGCCCACTTTGACAACCTAGGATGGCTTAGAGTAGACGACAGAGTACAGCAACTTGCAATGGGCCTGGTCTACAAGATACACTACACGACCAAGGTACCCATGTACATGTCAAAATACTTCCCAAAGGTCAGTGAATACCACGATCACAACACCAGAGGGAGCTCCACAAATCATGTTAAACCCAGATTCGGCTCAAATAAGGGACTAAACACGTTTCGCAATTATGCCACATCAATGTGGAACGCCCTACCCAAAGCTGTAAAGGAATGTGGATCACTACCCACTTTCAAAACCTCTCTCAAGGGACACCTACGGGAGACTGCAATTCAACACTGGCCCCTGTAAATATCCGAACCCAACCCCCTCCAATGTACAGTCATTTACCTAGTATGGTTTTGTCAATAGTCCAATGTACAATTTTGTTTGTTTGTACAGTGTCTTCCCCCCCCCCCTCAATGTACAGTTTTGCTTGTATATACAGTGTGCCCCCCCCCCCCCAACCACCTCCAATGTAGATTACCCAGTATGGTTGTCAATATCCCAGTGTACCCAACCCCCCCCCACCCAACCTCCTCCAATGTACAGTTTCTACGTCAAATGTATATACTCCCTCTTCCTGACTCCTTCTGTATCACAAACAGTATTTGCAAATCTGGTATGTCATAAATGTATAGATGTAGCAGTACTGACTATCTGTATGTCATGTATGTCATATATGTCCTGATGAATTGAAAATGGGGGACCCTGATGTAAACAAGACGAAAGTCTTTCTCTGGTCTGCATCCCCTTAACAATTGTGTGTATTGAGCTGTACTGTATTGTACCCATTCTGCAATCTGTTAATAAAGTCTTCAATCAATCAATCAAACAAGACGAAAGTCTCTCTGGTCTGACTGCATCCCCTGGGCCCTTTAACAATTGTGTGTATTGAGCTGTACTGTATTGTGCCCATTCTGTAATCTGTTAATACAAATTTCAATCAATCATGTTTTAATGCCTACATTGTGGCGCTTGGATTCTCCGACGATGAGCTTCACGACAAGAGAGAGACTGCGCGCACAGACCCGTCGTCACCGTTTTCCCCGCCCACTGCTGACGACGACAGGCTGCATGCACAACAAATGAGTAGACAGCGCCCCACTGTGGGCCCCAGACGCAATTGCGCCAACTGAGGATCTAATTCCCATGCAACAAGGGCCTCACAGAGCCCTGCCCGTGGACAGGCTTGCAGAAACTCTTCTAAATTATTACACCATTTTGCTAAAGTCTGTCGTTCAGCTCCAGCGGCACAGGTTTCCCCAGTCTGGTTCTGGAGGATACACCGAAATTAGTCATATTCGTTCCACACAAGTATCATTCAAAACTTGCACAGTCCTCCCCATCATATGTATATTTTCTGTTAGGATCTCTGGGTAACAGTACTGTATATTTGCATATCGTATATGTCACAAATGTAACAGTACTATATACCTGTGTATGTCCCTATGTCATAAATGTCATTCGGTCAAAGATCACCGGGTCGCCTGTACCCGTTCCGCAACTGTAAGTTACTTCCGGGGTAGGCCTGATTGGCCCCGACAGGCACGTGACGCGGCAAACTCAGGACGCGCAACGAGGCTGCTGAGAGCTGTCGCGCGGAAATAGGCTGTCTATTGCCATTCTCTAACACAAACTCTAACCTTAACCAGCTCCTTAACAGCGCCTAAACTTAACCGTTCTAACCTTAACCAACTCCGAAACAATGCCTAACCTTAACCTTAACCTTAACCTTAACCATGCCTAACCTTAACCGGCGAAAGAATACACGTTAAAAAAAAATCACGTTAAAAATTTTTTTTTTATGGGATTCGAACTCGTCAACAACGGACCGCAGGATCGCAGGACCGCTGCTCTGCCAGGTGAGCTGAAGCGCCGAATGAAAATCATGGTGGATTAGGGCGGTTCCATAATTCCGCAAGCTCTGCCGCTCCGCGGAGCGTGCCGCGCGGCAGAGAAAGTTGCGCGTCACGTGCCTGTCGGGGCCAATCAGGCCTACCCCGGAAGTAACTTACAGTTGCGGAACAGTTACAGGCCACCGGGTCTGGGAGTCGAACCCGGGTCGGCCGTGTTGCACCGCAGTGCTGTATGCGGTGCGCCACTCGGGCGCCCCGGGGTATGCAAATTCTACCATTGAGATGGTGGGCACCCTTCACCTGCCTGTCCGTTAGGGTAATAATACACATTCCCTCGTTCCCCTTTCATGTGGCACAGCGGGGAACCAACCTCCTTGGCCTGGATCTCTTCATCAAGCTTGGTTTTGATTTGATTTGATTGACAACAAACATAACAACATTGACAGATCAACATTTGTATTTGCCTCGTCAGGGATCAAATGAAAAGTCCAGGACTTATTTCCATCGATGTCCCTGTTGTTCCTAGTTTGCAAGTGGCACGATGGCATCTGAAGTGCATCGAGCATTCTTAGTGCATATTCGAGTGCATTGGTAGCAGTATTCATGTTTCATTATTTTTAAATGTATAAAAAGCATCATTCATGTTCATTGGTGCATTAAAAGCAATTATTTTCATCAATAAAGTGCATAGATACAATACTCATGGTTCACCAGAGGTTCAGCACAGAATACAATCGCACCAACATTACAGTGGCAGGTTGCTAAACAGCTGCTCCCTTATCCTGGATGTGAACACTGCAGCACTCTCTCGGTTTCCTTGATGTTGATGGTAGTTTGTTCCACTCCACTGCACCTCTATATCTAAATGACAATTGACCTATCTTCCTGTTGTGTTTACAGGGGACTACATTTCTCAGGCGTCCTCTTGTGTTGTGTGTGTGTGTGCCATCCAGTGGCGGCTGCTGACCACATTTTTTGGTGAAGCAAACATTTTATTTTTAAAACATCCCCTGCAATCCTTTCAAAGTGGTTGTTAAAATCTGTTGGGGCTTTCCAGTTTAACATCTTGTGGACCATCCCTATAGCTGTAATTGTTTGGCTCTGGCCTCCACTGGTAGCCAGTGGAGTTGTGAAAATTGAGCCTTATGGGTTCTGGAGTTTAGGCCTAAAACTACTCTGATTAGTTTGTTCTGTGCTGTTTGAAGTTTATGTTGCAGGGGTTTGTTAAGGCTCCAGTACCATGAACTGATGGCATAGTCAAAATGGCACTGGACCAGACATGAGGCAAGGGTTTTTAGCAGGGGTTTAAAAAGTACCCAGAAATTATACTTACAGTAAGTGAAAGTATGGGTACCGTCTCAAAATCTTACTCAAGTAAAAGTCAGAGTATCTGGCTAAAACACACTTGAGTAAAAGTAAAAAAGTTTCTACTTTTAAATGTACTTAGGTACTAAAAAGTAAAAGTAAAAACGTTGTTTTATTCCGGGGCAATGAAATGTTCCGTTTCGTCCTCCTCATCACTCGTACAATCGTTTGTGGCCATCTTCTGTAGCTCGTCACTCTGACTGTCTATTCTTCTGATAGCAGGTGTTTAATCAAAGATCCCCACTTTCTAGTCTTGCACAAGGACCAATCAGCAACATAAAAACGGACAACACGCTCATCACAGACAAGCTGGATGTAGCCAATTACTTAAACATTTTCTTCACAAACATAGCCACAACACTGGTAAACAAACTACCCTCCCACTCAGGGCGTTATGGGGTAGAACACATAGTAGCTTACTACAAAAACCTAGGGGTCCGCAAGGACGACTTCAAGCTGGAAATGGTAACAACAGATGAGGTACTCAATAAACTGAGCGCCCTCCAACCTAACAAGGCCACTGGCCATGACAACATCCCCTCCAAATTCCTCAGAGACTCAGCAGCCGCCATCACCCCAATCATCACACACATAATAAACCTCTCCATAAAACAGGGACACGTCCCCAAGGACTTCAAAATTGCGAGGGTGACCCCTCTGCACAAAAAGGGCAGCAAATTAAACCCCCTCCAATGTACAGTCATTTACCTAGTATGGTTGTCAATAGTCCAATGTACAATTTTGTTTGTTTGTACAGTGTCTTCCCCCCCCCCCCTCAATGTACAGTTTTACTTGTTTATACAGTGTGTCTCCCCCCCCCCCAACCACCTCCAATGTAAATTACCCAGTATGGTTGTCAATATCCCAATGTACCCAACCCCCCCCACCCAACCTCCTCCAATGTACAGTTTCTACGTCAAATGTATATACTCCTTTTTCTTGACTCCTTCTGTATCACAAACAGTACTGTATTTGCAAATCTGGTATGTCATAAATGTATAGATGTAGCAGTACTGACTATCTGTATGTCATGTATGTCATATATGTCCTGATGAATTGAAAATGGGGGACCCTGATGTAAACAAGACGAAAGTCTTTCTCTGGTCTGCATCCCCTTAACAATTGTGTGTATTGAGCTGTACTGTATTGTACCCATTCTGCAATCTGTTAATAAAGTTTTCAATCAATCAATCAATCAATCAATCAATGGGTATGGGCGGGTTCATTTTCCATTGATGGGGATTTGATTGGCTATTTTTAAATAAAGTTTGGCCACAGGATTAATAACGTTAACGTTAGTTCGGCAAGAGAAACAAATATACTAATTAAAATGGTTGGACATGCAATATTTGTACTTTGTAGGTCTGCATTTTAAATGTAAGGAGTAAAAAGTATGTTTTTTTTCTCTGAAATGTAATTGAGTAAAAGTACAAGTATACAAACCTAATAATACTTGAGTAAAGTACAAATCCCCAAAAACAGTACTTATGTATTGTAACAAAGTACAATTACTCAAGTACTTTACACCCCTGCATATATATAGTTCATAATATCAAATATATTATAGATTTCGACTGAATTTCTCATGGTAAACATGTATGTAAAACAGTGAGTAAAGTAAATTATTCTGCGTTGTGTTAGCAAATATCCACACAGGTCCTTCTGGGTTTAGACGTCCAAGTTTATTTAGTAAGAATAAAAGAACAAAAGACAAAATGCACAATATTCAATGAATGGTCATTCTTCCTAAGTCAGCTCCTATCTAAGTCTGTCTCCCTCAAAGTCGGCCACCAGAAGAACAATTCTCTCTCTCTCTCCCTCTCTCTCGATAACGCAGATGGGTCTGTTCTAAAACTAAATAGTTGCATTTACGACTGACCCATGCCCCACACATCCTGGCTGTGGGTTCAACAGAAGGCCTTGAAGATAGAGTGTCCCGTATGAAGTGTCCCGGCTGCCCAGAGACAAGAGGTGAGGGAGAAGGTTATAGGCTGAATCAACCTCCTCCATGGAGGTCCGGCGACTACATTGTTACCAACCCCCCCCCCCCCCCCCTTGGAACACAGAGAGAAGAGAGACCCAAATCCCACAGTAATTGAACAAAGGTGATCAAATAAAAATAAAATGGTTGCATATTGTGGGCTCTTTCAGAACGTCCTCTAGTTTGTCTCTCAGCTTAGACACGACCTCAGTCACATCTGCAAAGTACAGGAGAGGAAGGACACTGATGCTGGGTAAGTCTGTAGACTCACTGGGACCGGAGAGGGGGGGGGTAACTCTGTAGAAAGTGGATGTGGTCCTCTGTGTGTGAGAGCTGCTCCAGCTCAGTGTCTCTCCTCCTCAGGTCCGCTATCTCCTGCTCCAGTCTCTTCTGCAGTTCTTCAGCCTGAGTCACTGTGGTCCTCTGTCGGGCTCTGATGACCTTCTTCAGCTCAGAGCGCCTCGTCTCCAAGCAGCGTATCAGCTCAGTAAAGATTGTCTCACTGTCCTCCACTGCTTTATCAGCAGCGCGATCGAGAGAATCAACAGCCTGTTGGGCCACTTTGAGTCGCTTCTCTCTCTCCCAGACTCTCTGGTGGATTTTCTGCTGACTCATGCCAAGCTCTTTCTGTCTCTCTGTCCTTTCTGCTGCAGCCGAGACTATATCATGGCCTTTATGTTCATCCATGGAACACAAATAACAGATACACTGCTGATCAGTACGACAGAACATCTTCATAGCTTCATCATGACGAGAGCAGGTGTTCTCCTGAAGCCGTGTGGAGGCTTTGACCAGCTTGTGTTTCTTTAACGGAGCCACAGTATAATGAGGCTGGAGGTGAGTTTCACAGAAAGAGGTCAGACATACCAGGCAGGACTTGAGGGCTTTCCGCTTCCTCCCAGTGCAGAAATCACAGGCCACATCTCCAGGTCCAGCACAACAGTGATCAGGAGGAGCAGCAGCTCGGAGTCTTGTCTTCATTAGTTGTTCCATCACTTCAGAAATTAAATAGTTTTTCTTCAGAACAGGCCTCGGAGTAATAGTCTCCCTGCACTGGGGACATGTGTAGATCCCCTTCTGATCATCTCGATCCCAGCAGTCTTTAATACAGCCCATACAGTAGCTGTGTCCACAGGGAATAGTTACCGGATCCTTCAGTAGATCCAGACAGAGAGAACAGCAGAACTGGTCCCGGTCCAGATCAACTCCTTGCTGCGCCATTTTATTCTACAAAGACAACGGCACTCTTAAGTTTAGTTTTCTCAGGAAGAGTGAACTCTGATGGTGTGTTTGGTGGGAGCTGCTTCCTGGTTGTAGAGTGAACTTCTTCTTCTTCTTCTTCTTCTTCTTCTTCTTCTTCTTCTAATGTTTATTGGCGGTTGGCACTAACGTGTTGGTGCATTACCGCCACCTACTGAAATTGAATTTAGAGCTAGATGGATTATGCACATGCCAATCCCTATTCTACACTACTCTATATCCTACCACTCAAACCTGTACTATTTAGAAAATTAAAAATGGCCCTATACCCCACATTCCCTGAACTCAGTCGCAACACTTCTCTTACCTCCAGCTTGATGTGGTCTCTCTCTGATTGATTGATTGATTGAAAACTTTATTAACAGATTGCAGAATGGGTACAGTACAGTACAGCTCAATACATACAATTGTTAAGGGGATGCAGACCAGAGAAAGACTTTCGTCTTGTTTACATCAGGGTCCCCCATTTTCAATTCATCATAACATATATGACATACATGACATACAGATAGACAGTACTGCTACA
>NC_140166.1:227642772-227764461 GCF_963971535.1 Notolepis coatsorum | reverse complement strand
GGGGGGGGGGGGGGTTCGTCTCGTTTACATAGGTACATTATACAGAGGGTTCGTCTCGTTTACATAGGTACATTATACAGACAGTAATGTTACATCTAGACATGTAATAATAGAGTAAACTTGTACCCATACAGTGTTACATCTAGACATACCAGATCTAGTAATAATAGAGTAAACTTAACTTTCGTCTCAGTAACAATGTTCATAAAGTGTTGAGTGCTACAGTGTAGGTTCGTTTATTAGGACAATTCCACCATTGTGGGGCAAGGACTAAGAATAGGCGACTTCTCTTTGATGACCCTCCCGGAGCTCGGATAGGAGTAGGAATAAACTGTACATATACAGCACTGTTTGAACCTGGCACACAACATACTTCACATGTCATTTTTCTTTTTGTGGAGACGAAGATGATGAGTACCGGTCTTCTCCTCAGACATAAAATCAGTTTTTCAATACAAGTACGACTCAAGACACAGAACATTAGTATGCAAAACAAAAAATGAACACAGATTTTGAGTGTGAATGAATGATTCGTTTCGTTTTCAGGGTCAGTTTCGCTTTTCAGAACGCAACGTAATGGCAGGCAAGTTGCCCAGTCCACACGAGCGCTGGATTTAATATAACCATGATTGTATGTGCGCAGTTGCACTGTTCGGCCACACACAACCGGGGATTTGCTACACTGCAACCCCGGTCTTTGAAAACCGGAGTCCAGGGTTTTCTGTCTTATTAATGTCTTCATCATTAACACACACTGAGAGACCTGGTCTTTATCATTAACACACTGAGAGACCTGGTCTTCATCATTAACACACTGAGAGACCTGGTCTTCATCATTAACACTAAACACTGGGCTAGGGTTTGTCTTTGACACCAGGGCGAGGCAGAGGGTTTCCAGACAGGAAGTTGTCATTGTGTTTGTGTGTTGCAGGCTCCCTCCCAGCAGCAGATGCGTCTGTGGCCCGGAGGGGAGGGAGGGGGGGGGGCAGGACTCAGCCTATCCTCCTCTGCTGCTCCACAAGCCAGCCGCCTCCCAGCAACACCAGCGCCACTTCCTGGACGCGCCACACCACCCCCACCCCGTCTACAGTCACCATGGGAACGGTGGCCGTGGCCTGCGGCAGAGTGGGCAGCAAGGCGGGGGCGGCGCCCAGCAGGGCTCCTCTCCCCAGATGAGTGACAGCATGGATGTTGGCGTGTCCCTGGGGCTGCATCACCTGGGGGGGGCGGTGTCTTCCATGGAGGCCTCTCAGTTTGGCTCCGCCTCTCTGCCGCTGGCTCTGCCAATAGGACTGTCCGCCTTCCGGACTCGGACGGCCCCCAGCGCCCCCGGGCCGCAAGCCCCGCCCCCTGAGGACTACTACCCCGCCTCCAACAACAATAACCCCACAGGGGGGGGCCGGGGGAGGCCGGACTCGGACGAGGGGGGGGCAGGGCCACACTCAGCCAACTCTTGATAAACCCTGAACTACGCCCTAAAGCCATACGATTTTAACACACACACACATTCACACACACACACACACACACACACTCACAAACACACACACACTCACTCACTCTCACACACACACAGCCAGAGTTCAGAGACTACCTGTTGAACTTGGAGCTGAAGGAGACACTTTGGTCTGCAGGAGAGGAGGAAGATGAGGAAGAGGAGGAGAGAGGAGGAAGAGGAGGAGAGGACGGATAAAAACTCCTGTTTGTCCTTTTTCAGTTGTTGCTGTTTTGTTTCTGTTGAAGGAGGAGGAAGACGAGGCGCTCGAGCTGCAACGGAACAATTCAGACTTGTTTGTTTTTATTATTATTATTATTATTATTATTATTGTTTAATATTATTATTATTCTAATGATTTGATTTTTCTGTGGTTTGAGGAGTTGTGTGTTGTTTTTGGGTGTTTTTAAGCCGAGAGAAAGAGAAAGAGAGAGAGTGAGAGTGAGAGAGAAACAAAGTAAGAAAGAAAGAAAGAAAGAAAGAGAGATATAAAGAGAGAGAGCGAGAGGACAGCGAAGGAGAGAAGAGAGGAGTTGTAGGAATCACTCTGCCTCCCTCTGGTCACATCTTTACTGCCAACACACACACACATAATATATACACTACACACGCACACACATAGACACTACACATAGACAACACACACATAGACACTACACACACACAGACACTACACACACACATAGACACTACACACACACACAAATAGATACCACACACACAGAAACTACACACAAACACACACACGCATAGACAGACTCACACACACGCAACACAACACATATACTGATGGATACAGACAGACTCACACACAGACAGACAGACTCACACACACACACACACACACAGACAGACTCACACAGACAGGCAGACTCACAGACAGGCAGACTCACATACAGACAGACAGACTCACAGACAGGCAGACTCACAGACAGACAGACAGACTCACAGACAGACAGACTCACACACACACACACACAGACAGACTCACACAGACAGGCAGACTCACAGACAGGCAGACTCACACACAGACAGACAGACTCACAGACTCACTCACAGACAGACTCACACACAGGCTGAGGTTAGACTAGTGTATTCCTGGCGTTTTTTTATGCGTTTTTGACGACGTATCATGTCCTATCTACACAGAAACGCGTTTTTTGGCGTTTTTTTGTGGATACGGCTGAAACGCAAAATTGTGTTTGCGTTTGGAGATACGCAAAAAAAACGCCAGGAATACAGCGTGTAGTCAGCACGGAGCAGTTGTTGCGAAAACGCCCATGCGCAGTAGATACCATCTGCGTGCCCTTCCTGTGTACAGTGTGTGTGTTTGGGACAGAGCTCCGTGTCCCAAATAGCTTCAGCTACCATGTGTTGTCAAGTTATTGTTATAAGGACCCCAGTCCAAGCTACAACAGTCTGCATTCCCTTAACAATTGTTTGTATTGAGCCGTATTGTATTGTACCCATATGCAATATGTTAAATAAAGTTTACATCCATTCATTCTGCTAGCATTACCGATTGCATGAACTGGCTAACGTGAGCTATCAGGATTCAGACCCTGTTAGCTCAGAGTTCCTCTTTCAACTTAACAAGCATTAAACAAAATGGCCCAGTCATCTATTCACCTTTGTTTAATACACACAGCGTTGTCTCTAATGTTATCTAACTACTGATAGCTCGCGATATCATCAGTTTTGTGCTGGCTAAGTAGCGTGAGCTAACGTTAGCTTCTAGCCACAATGCTATATTGTTATAATGGCATACTCCATTGACGTTAGCATGCAGCTAACAATGCTACCGATCGTTTTTAGACTAAACTATCTGCTCTTGGTGGTCACTTGTGTTGATGTTAGTTTTGTTTCATCAACAAATGACAGGCAGAACACACAGTGAATGTATCCGTTTTGTTTATTGCACTTTTATTAGGCTTTGCTGAAAAAAGAATTGCTGCATTGAGTGAGCAAGCAAGATGGTGGCGCGGCATAGGCGCCTGCCTTATTGACATTTCTTTGCTGGAGCTTCCACCAGGAAGTGTATTGGCACATTCGTTCTGATTGGTTGAAATTGCCTTCATGTTTGCCACCTACTGCCACCTACTGCTTTGGCAGTGTACTACATCAGTGTGCTTGGCTGACAAAAACGAAAAAAAAACGAAAGTGTGACTCAGGCGCACAACGTTGCGGCGATACGCATAAGAAAACAATACGAAGATGATACGAAAGGTGTAACCTCTGCCACAGACACACAGACTTTTGTTCCATAGTTTGTTTGTTTTGTTCTGAGCCTCTGAATGGCAGCTCACCATGGTTAACACACACACACAGCGGTGAGCCAGGCCAGCAGTAACTTGTAAAAATTTTACCAGGAAAAACCAAAACGCTTCCCTGCTCTGCCTTGTCTCTCTCTCTCTCTCTGCCTTCTCTCTGTCTCTCTGCCTTTTCTCTCTATCTCTGTCACTCTTTCTCTCTCTGCCTTCTCTCTCTCTTTCTCTCCTCCTCCTCTGGTTCTCCTCCTACCAGCTCCTCTCTGCGCTGCTAGTAACCATGACAACAGGCCGGATTGCTGCTAAAGAACCACCACAGATCAATAAAGAACTAAAAAGAAATAAAAACGGAAAGACAAACTTTTTAACCTTCCTGCTCCAGCGACAGGATGCATCTCATGTATTTATGACTATTTAACAAAGACCCTCCTCTGCTCTTCAGTGTTTGGTTGCCTTCTTCCTGCAGATGAGCTCTGATTGGCTATTGTAACAGTGACAGTAACCGGCGGCGGGCAGCATTGACCAATAGCGTCGGCCTGCCACCGGTTGGGGGGTGGGAGGGGGGAGGATATATACTGAGAATAAAGAGTATACTTTTGCACACCAAGGTCAAACATACACCAGCGCCCTGCTTTTCTTACTCTCCTGACCCCTGACCCTGCCGAGACAAAGGTCTACCACAGGTCACATAGTAACCACTATCACCTCAGGTCGTGTGGTTTGCCTGACTGAATTCAACTGGGCTGCTAGTACGCTCACAGCATGGGTTCAAAGTTAAAACAGCGTTTCCAGCTTTTACTCTGAGAGTCGTGTGGCCTGTTGGTCTGACCTGTCAGAGCCTAGAAGCTCTATTCGATGAGGACAGTTGCTATGTATCCCATAGTTCTCTGCTTTTATGAATAAGTATTCCTCTCCATGGGACCAGCACCACAGCTGGAGTGAATGGGAGTCAACCTGACAACAAAATGTAAACATCCTTAATGGATATCAGCTCATAGACAAACAGGTAATGAAACTAGTTTGCTACAATTCAGTTCATGTTAGTGGTTCAAAAACATCCACAGCAACTGTGACAATTGATTTATTACCTGCTAACCGGTTGAGCCAATGTTGATCTCCCATAGCAACCGATCACACACTGGTCCCAGGAATTAGTTTACATTTGAAAGCTTCCTGTATTATCATGCTAACTTGATATCTGTGCTTCTAGATCAGAGGATGTTGTCTTATTCCAGCTTAAAACTCATCAAGTTCAACACATTCTGTCAAAGAAAAGGCCTTCATGCTCTAACTGTTGACATCACAATGCTACAAGTGAACCTTCCAGGCCGCTAATGACCTACACAGTATAATGACAGTAAGAGTCCTACACAGTACAATGATAGTAAGAGCCCTACACAGTACAATGACAGTAAGAGCCCTACACAGTATAATGACAATAAGAGCCCTACACAGTATAATGAGAGTAAGAGCCCTACACAGTATAATGACAGTAAGAGCCCTACACAGTATGACAGTAAGAGCCCTACACAGTATAATGACAGTAAGAGCCCTACATAGTATGACAGTAAGAGCCCTACACAGTATAATGACAGTAAGAGCTACACCGTATAATGACAATAAGAGCTCTACACAGTATAATGACAGTAAGAGCCCTACACAGTATAATGACAGTAAGAGCCCTACACAGTATGACAGTAAGAGCCCTACAGTATAATGACAGTAAGAGCCCTACACAGTATAATGACGGTAAGAGCCCTACACAGTATAATGACAGTAAGAGCCCTACACAGTATAATGACAGTAAGAGCCCTACACAGTATAATGACAGTAAGAGCCCTACACAGTATAATGACAGTAAGAGCCCTACACAGTATGACAGTAAGAGCCCTACACAGTATAATGACAGTAAGAGCCCTACACAGTATAATGACAGTAAGAGCCCTACACAGTATAATGACAGTAAGAGCCCTACACAGTATGACAGTAAGAGCCCTACACAGTATAATGACAGTAAGAGCCCTACACAGTATGACAGTAAGAGCCCTACACAGTATAATGACGGTAAGAGCCCTACACAGTATAATGACAGTAAGAGCCCTACACAGTATAATGACGGTAAGAGCCCTACACAGTATAATGACGGTAAGAGCCCTACACAGTATAATGACAGTAAGAGCCCTACACAGTATAATGACAGTAAGAGCCCTACACAGTATGACAGTAAGAGCCCTACACAGTATAATGACAGTAAGAGCCCTACACAGTATAATGACAGTAAGAGCTCTACACAGTATGACAGTAAGAGCCCTACACAGTATAATGACGGTAAGAGCCCTACACAGTATAATGACGGTAAGAGCCCTACACAGTATAATGACAGTAAGAGCCCTACACAGTATAATGACAGTAAGAGCCCTACACAGTATAATGACAGTAAGAGCTCTACACAGTATGACAGTAAGAGCCCTACACAGTATAATGACGGTAAGAGCCCTACACAGTATAATGACGGTAAGAGCCCTACACAGTATAATGACAGTAAGAGCCCTACACAGTATAATGACAGTAAGAGCCCTACACAGTATAATGACAGTAAGAGCCCTACACAGTATAATGACAGTAAGAGCTCTACACAGTATAATGACAGTAAGAGCTCTACACAGTATAATGACAGTAAGAGCCCTACACAGTATGACAGTAAGAGCTCTACACAGTATAATGACAGTAAGAGCCCTACACAGTATAATGACAGTAAGAGCCCTACACAGTATAGTGACAGTAAGAGCCCTACACAGTATAATGACAGTAAGAGCTCTACACAGTATAATGACAGTAAGAGCCCTACACAGTATAATGACAGTAAGAGCCCTACACAGTATAATGACAGTAAGAGCCCTACACAGTATAATGACAGTAAGAGCCCTACACAGTATAATGACGGTAAGAGCTCTACACAGTATAATGACAGTAAGAGCCCTACACAGTATAATGACAGTAAGAGCTCTACACAGTATAATGACAGTAAGAGCCCTACACAGTATAATGACAGTAAGAGCCCTACACAGTATAATGACAGTAAGAGCCCTACACAGTATAATGACAGTAAGAGCCCTACACAGTATAATGACAGTAAGAGCCCTACACAGTATAATGACAGTAAGAGCTCTACACAGTATAATGACAGTAAGAGCCCTACACAGTATAATGACAGTAAGAGCCCTACACAGTATAATGACAGTAAGAGCTCTACACAGTATGACAGTAAGAGCCCTACACAGTATAATGACGGTAAGAGCCCTACACAGTATAATGACAGTAAGAGCCCTACACAGTATAATGACAGTAAGAGCTCTACACAGTATAATGACAGTAAGAGCCCTACACAGTATAATGACAGTAAGAGCCTACACAGTATAATGACAGTAAGAGCCTACACAGTAAAATGATGGTAAGAGCATACACAGTATAATGACAGTAAGAGCCCTACACAGTATAATTACAGTAAGAGCCCTACACAGTATAATTACAGTGAGAGCCTACACAGTATAATGACAGTAAGAGCCCTACACAGTATGACAGTAAGAGCCCTACAGTATAATGACAGTAAGAGCCCTACACAGTATGACAGTAAGAGCCCTACAGTATAATGACAGTAAGAGCCCTACACAGTATGACAATAAGAGCCCTACAGTATAATGACAGTAAGAGCCCTACACAGTATGACAGTAAGAGCCCTACAGTATAATGACAGTAAGAGCCCTACACAGTATAATGACGGTAAGAGCCCTACACAGTATAATGACGGTAAGAGCCCTACACAGTATAATGACAGTAAGAGCCCTACACAGTATAATGACAGTAAGAGCCCTACACAGTATAATGACAGTAAGAGCTCTACACAGTATAATGACAGTAAGAGCCCTACACAGTATAATGACAGTAAGAGCTCTACACAGTATGACAGTAAGAGCCCTACACAGTATAATGACGGTAAGAGCCCTACACAGTATAATGACGGTAAGAGCCCTACACAGTATAATGACAGTAAGAGTCCTACACAGTATAATTAAAGTAAGAGCCTACACAGTATAATGACAGTAAGAGCCCTACACAGTATAATGACAGTAAGAGCCCTACAGTATAATGACAGTAAGAGCCCTACACAGTATGACAGTAAGAGCCCTACACAGTATAATGACGGTAAGAGCCCTACACAGTATAATGACGGTAAGAGCCCTACACAGTATAATGACAGTAAGAGTCCTACACAGTATAATTAAAGTAAGAGCCTACACAGTATAATGACAGTAAGAGCCCTACACAGTATAATGACGGTAAGAGCCCTACACAGTATAATGACAGTAAGAGCCCTACACAGTATAATGACAGTAAGAGCCCTACACAGTATAATGACAGTAAGAGCCCTACACAGTATAATGACAGTAAGAGCCCTACACAGTATAATGACAGTAAGAGCCTACACAGTATAATGACAGTAAGAGCCTACACAGTATAATGATGGTAAAAGCCTACACAGTATAATGACAGTAAGAGCCCTACACAGTATAATTACAGTAAGAGTCCTACACAGTATAATTAAAGTAAGAGCCTACACAGTATAATGACAGTAAGAGCCCTACACAGTATAATGACAGTAAGAGCCCTACACAGTATAATGACAGTAAGAGCCCTACAGTATAATGACAGTAAGAGCCCTACACAGTATAATGACGGTAAGAGCCCTACACAGTATAATGACGGTAAGAGCCCTACACAGTATAATGACAGTAAGAGCCCTACACAGTATAATGACAGTAAGAGCCCTACACAGTATAATGACAGTAAGAGCCCTACACAGTATGACAGTGAGAGCCCTACACAGTATAATGACAGTAAGAGCCCTACACAGTATAATGACAGTAAGAGCCCTACACAGTATGACAGTAAGAGCCCTACACAGTATAATGACGGTAAGAGCCCTACACAGTATAATGACAGTAAGAGCCCTACACAGTATAATGACAGTAAGAGCCCTACACAGTATAATGACAGTAAGAGCCCTACACAGTATAATGACAGTAAGAGCCCTACACAGTATGACAGTAAGAGCCCTACACAGTATGACAGTAAGAGCCCTACACAGTATAATGACGGTAAGAGCCCTACACAGTATAATGACGGTAAGAGCCCTACACAGTATAATGACAGTAAGAGCCCTACACAGTATAATGACAGTAAGAGCCCTACACAGTATAATGACAGTAAGAGCCCTACACAGTATAATGACAGTAAGAGCCCTACACAGTATAATGACAGTAAGAGCCCTACACAGTATAATGACAGTAAGAGCTCTACACAGTATGACAGTAAGAGCCCTACACAGTATAATGACGGTAAGAGCTCTACACAGTATGACAGTAAGAGCCCTACACAGTATAATGACAGTAAGAGCTCTACACAGTATGACAGTAAGAGCCCTACACAGTATAATGACAGTAAGAGCTCTACACAGTATGACAGTAAGAGCCCTACACAGTATAATGACAGTAAGAGCCCTACACAGTATAATGACAGTAAGAGCTCTACACAGTATAATGACAGTAAGAGCCCTACACAGTATAATGACAGTAAGAGCCCTACACAGTATAATGACAGTAAGAGCTCTACACAGTATGACAGTAAGAGCCCTACACAGTATAATGACGGTAAGAGCCCTACACAGTATAATGACGGTAAGAGCCCTACACAGTATAATGACAGTAAGAGCCCTACACAGTATAATGACAGTAAGAGCCCTACACAGTATAATGACAGTAAGAGCCCTACACAGTATAATGACGGTAAGAGCCCTACACAGTATAATGACAGTAAGATCCCTACACAGTATAATGACGGTAAGAGCCTACACAGTATAATGACAGTAAGAGCCCTACACAGTATAATTACAGTAAGAGCCCTACACAGTATAATTACAGTAAGAGCCTACACAGTATAATGACAGTAAGAGCCCTACACAGTATGACAGTAAGAGCCCTACAGTATAATGACAGTAAGAGCCCTACACAGTATAATGACGGTAAGAGCCCTACACAGTATAATGACAGTAAGAGCCCTACACAGTATAATGACAGTAAGAGCCCTACACAGTATGACATTAAGAGCCCTACAGTATAATGACAGTAAGAGCCCTACACAGTATAATGACGGTAAGAGCCCTACACAGTATAATGACAGTAAGAGCCCTACACAGTATGACAGTAAGAGCCCTACAGTATAATGACAGTAAGAGCCCTACACAGTATAATGACAGTAAGAGCCCTACACAGTATAATGACGGTAAGAGCCCTACACAGTATAATGACAGTAAGAGCCCTACACAGTATAATGACGGTAAGAGCCCTACACAGTATAATGACAGTAAGAGCCCTACACAGTATAATGACAGTAAGAGCCCTACACAGTATGACAGTAAGAGCCCTACACAGTATGACAGTAAGAGCTCTACACAGTATGACAGTAAGAGCCCTACACAGTATAATGACAGTAAGAGCCCTACACAGTATAATGACAGTAAGAGCCCTACACAGTATAATGACAGTAAGAGCCCTACACAGTATAATGACAGTAAGAGCTCTACACAGTATGACAGTAAGAGCCCTACACAGTATAATGACGGTAAGAGCCCTACACAGTATAATGACAGTAAGAGCCCTACACAGTATAATGACAGTAAGAGCCCTACACAGTATAATGACAGTAAGAGCTCTACACAGTATAATGACAGTAAGAGCCCTACACAGTATAATGACAGTAAGAGCCCTACACAGTATAATGACAGTAAGAGCTCTACACAGTATAATGACAGTAAGAGCCCTACACAGTATAATGACAGTAAGAGCCCTACACAGTATAATGACAGTAAGAGCTCTACACAGTATAATGACAGTAAGAGCCCTACACAGTATAATGACAGTAAGAGCCCTACACAGTATAATGACAGTAAGAGCCCTACACAGTATAATGACAGTAAGAGCCCTACACAGTATAATGACAGTAAGAGCCCTACACAGTATAATGACAGTAAGAGCTCTACACAGTATAATGACAGTAAGAGCCCTACACAGTATAATGACAGTAAGAGCTCTACACAGTATAATGACAGTAAGAGCCCTACACAGTATAATGACAGTAAGAGCCCTACACAGTATAATGACAGTAAGAGCTCTACACAGTATGACAGTAAGAGCCCTACACAGTATAATGACGGTAAGAGCCCTACACAGTATAATGACAGTAAGAGCCCTACACAGTATAATGACAGTAAGAGCTCTACACAGTATAATGACAGTAAGAGCCCTACACAGTATAATGACAGTAAGAGCCTACACAGTATAATGACAGTAAGAGCCTACACAGTAAAATGATGGTAAGAGCATACACAGTATAATGACAGTAAGAGCCCTACACAGTATAATTACAGTAAGAGCCCTACACAGTATAATTACAGTGAGAGCCTACACAGTATAATGACAGTAAGAGCCCTACACAGTATGACAGTAAGAGCCCTACAGTATAATGACAGTAAGAGCCCTACACAGTATGACAGTAAGAGCCCTACAGTATAATGACAGTAAGAGCCCTACACAGTATGACAATAAGAGCCCTACAGTATAATGACAGTAAGAGCCCTACACAGTATGACAGTAAGAGCCCTACAGTATAATGACAGTAAGAGCCCTACACAGTATAATGACGGTAAGAGCCCTACACAGTATAATGACGGTAAGAGCCCTACACAGTATAATGACAGTAAGAGCCCTACACAGTATAATGACAGTAAGAGCCCTACACAGTATAATGACAGTAAGAGCTCTACACAGTATAATGACAGTAAGAGCCCTACACAGTATAATGACAGTAAGAGCTCTACACAGTATGACATTAAGAGCCCTACACAGTATAATGACGGTAAGAGCCCTACACAGTATAATGACGGTAAGAGCCCTACACAGTATAATGACAGTAAGAGCCCTACACAGTATAATGACAGTAAGAGCCCTACACAGTATAATGACAGTAAGAGCCCTACACAGTATAATGACAGTAAGAGCCCTACACAGTATAATGACAGTAAGAGCCTACACAGTATAATGACAGTAAGAGCCTACACAGTATAATGATGGTAAAAGCCTACACAGTATAATGACAGTAAGAGCCCTACACAGTATAATTACAGTAAGAGTCCTACACAGTATAATTAAAGTAAGCGCCTACACAGTATAATGACAGTAAGAGCCCTACACAGTATAATGACAGTAAGAGCCCTACACAGTATAATGACAGTAAGAGCCCTACAGTATAATGACAGTAAGAGCCCTACACAGTATAATGACGGTAAGAGCCCTACACAGTATAATGACGGTAAGAGCCCTACACAGTATAATGACGGTAAGAGCCCTACACAGTATAATGACAGTAAGAGCCCTACACAGTATAATGACAGTAAGAGCCCTACACAGTATAATGACAGTAAGAGCCCTACACAGTATAATGACAGTAAGAGCCCTACACAGTATAATGACAGTAAGAGCCTACACAGTATAATGACAGTAAGAGCCTACACAGTATAATGATGGTAAAAGCCTACACAGTATAATGACAGTAAGAGCCCTACACAGTATAATTACAGTAAGAGTCCTACACAGTATAATTAAAGTAAGAGCCTACACAGTATAATGACAGTAAGAGCCCTACACAGTATAATGACAGTAAGAGCCCTACACAGTATAATGACAGTAAGAGCCCTACAGTATAATGACAGTAAGAGCCCTACACAGTATAATGACGGTAAGAGCCCTACACAGTATAATGACGGTAAGAGCCCTACACAGTATAATGACAGTAAGAGCCCTACACAGTATAATGACAGTAAGAGCCCTACACAGTATAATGACAGTAAGAGCCCTACACAGTATGACAGTGAGAGCCCTACACAGTATAATGACAGTAAGAGCCCTACACAGTATAATGACAGTAAGAGCCCTACACAGTATGACAGTAAGAGCCCTACACAGTATAATGACGGTAAGAGCCCTACACAGTATAATGACAGTAAGAGCCCTACACAGTATAATGACAGTAAGAGCCCTACACAGTATAATGACAGTAAGAGCCCTACACAGTATAATGACAGTAAGAGCCCTACACAGTATGACAGTAAGAGCCCTACACAGTATGACAGTAAGAGCCCTACACAGTATAATGACGGTAAGAGCCCTACACAGTATAATGACGGTAAGAGCCCTACACAGTATAATGACAGTAAGAGCCCTACACAGTATAATGACAGTAAGAGCCCTACACAGTATAATGACAGTAAGAGCCCTACACAGTATAATGACAGTAAGAGCCCTACACAGTATAATGACAGTAAGAGCCCTACACAGTATAATGACAGTAAGAGCCCTACATAGTATGACAGTAAGAGCCCTACACAGTATAATGACAGTAAGAGCTACACCGTATAATGACAATAAGAGCTCTACACAGTATAATGACAGTAAGAGCCCTACACAGTATAATGACAGTAAGAGCCCTACACAGTATGACAGTAAGAGCCCTACAGTATAATGACAGTAAGAGCCCTACACAGTATAATGACGGTAAGAGCCCTACACAGTATAATGACAGTAAGAGCCCTACACAGTATAATGACAGTAAGAGCCCTACACAGTATAATGACAGTAAGAGCCCTACACAGTATAATGACAGTAAGAGCCCTACACAGTATGACAGTAAGAGCCCTACACAGTATAATGACAGTAAGAGCTCTACACAGTATGACAGTAAGAGCCCTACACAGTATAATGACGGTAAGAGCCCTACACAGTATAATGACGGTAAGAGCCCTACACAGTATAATGACAGTAAGAGCCCTACACAGTATAATGACAGTAAGAGCCTACACAGTATAATGACAGTAAGAGCCTACACAGTATAATGATGGTAAAAGCCTACACAGTATAATGACAGTAAGAGCCCTACACAGTATAATTACAGTAAGAGTCCTACACAGTATAATTAAAGTAAGAGCCTACACAGTATAATGACAGTAAGAGCCCTACACAGTATAATGACAGTAAGAGCCCTACACAGTATAATGACAGTAAGAGCCCTACAGTATAATGACAGTAAGAGCCCTACACAGTATAATGACGGTAAGAGCCCTACACAGTATAATGACGGTAAGAGCCCTACACAGTATAATGACAGTAAGAGCCCTACACAGTATAATGACAGTAAGAGCCCTACACAGTATAATGACAGTAAGAGCCCTACACAGTATGACAGTGAGAGCCCTACACAGTATAATGACAGTAAGAGCCCTACACAGTATAATGACAGTAAGAGCCCTACACAGTATGACAGTAAGAGCCCTACACAGTATAATGACGGTAAGAGCCCTACACAGTATAATGACAGTAAGAGCCCTACACAGTATAATGACAGTAAGAGCCCTACACAGTATAATGACAGTAAGAGCCCTACACAGTATAATGACAGTAAGAGCCCTACACAGTATGACAGTAAGAGCCCTACACAGTATGACAGTAAGAGCCCTACACAGTATAATGACGGTAAGAGCCCTACACAGTATAATGACGGTAAGAGCCCTACACAGTATAATGACAGTAAGAGCCCTACACAGTATAATGACAGTAAGAGCCCTACACAGTATAATGACAGTAAGAGCCCTACACAGTATAATGACAGTAAGAGCCCTACACAGTATAATGACAGTAAGAGCCCTACACAGTATAATGACAGTAAGAGCTCTACACAGTATGACAGTAAGAGCCCTACACAGTATAATGACGGTAAGAGCTCTACACAGTATGACAGTAAGAGCCCTACACAGTATAATGACAGTAAGAGCTCTACACAGTATGACAGTAAGAGCCCTACACAGTATAATGACAGTAAGAGCTCTACACAGTATGACAGTAAGAGCCCTACACAGTATAATGACAGTAAGAGCCCTACACAGTATAATGACAGTAAGAGCTCTACACAGTATAATGACAGTAAGAGCCCTACACAGTATAATGACAGTAAGAGCCCTACACAGTATAATGACAGTAAGAGCTCTACACAGTATGACAGTAAGAGCCCTACACAGTATAATGACGGTAAGAGCCCTACACAGTATAATGACGGTAAGAGCCCTACACAGTATGACAGTAAGAGCCCTACACAGTATAATGACAGTAAGAGCCCTACACAGTATAATGACAGTAAGAGCCCTACACAGTATAATGACAGTAAGAGCCCTACACAGTATAATGACGGTAAGAGCCCTACACAGTATAATGGCAGTAAGAGCCCTACACAGTATAATGACGGTAAGAGCCTACACAGTATAATGACAGTAAGAGCCCTACACAGTATAATTACAGTAAGAGCCCTACACAGTATAATTACAGTAAGAGCCTACACAGTATAATGACAGTAAGAGCCCTACACAGTATGACAGTAAGAGCCCTACAGTATAATGACAGTAAGAGCCCTACACAGTATAATGACGGTAAGAGCCCTACACAGTATAATGACAGTAAGAGCCCTACACAGTATAATGACAGTAAGAGCCCTACACAGTATGACATTAAGAGCCCTACAGTATAATGACAGTAAGAGCCCTACACAGTATAATGACGGTAAGAGCCCTACACAGTATAATGACAGTAAGAGCCCTACACAGTATGACAGTAAGAGCCCTACAGTATAATGACAGTAAGAGCCCTACACAGTATAATGACAGTAAGAGCCCTACACAGTATAATGACGGTAAGAGCCCTACACAGTATAATGACGGTAAGAGCCCTACACAGTATAATGACAGTAAGAGCCCTACACAGTATAATGACAGTAAGAGCCCTACACAGTATGACAGTAAGAGCCCTACACAGTATGACAGTAAGAGCTCTACACAGTATGACAGTAAGAGCCCTACACAGTATAATGACAGTAAGAGCCCTACACAGTATAATGACAGTAAGAGCCCTACACAGTATAATGACAGTAAGAGCCCTACACAGTATAATGACAGTAAGAGCTCTACACAGTATGACAGTAAGAGCCCTACACAGTATAATGACGGTAAGAGCCCTACACAGTATAATGACAGTAAGAGCCCTACACAGTATAATGACAGTAAGAGCCCTACACAGTATAATGACAGTAAGAGCTCTACACAGTATAATGACAGTAAGAGCCCTACACAGTATAATGACAGTAAGAGCCCTACACAGTATAATGACAGTAAGAGCTCTACACAGTATAATGACAGTAAGAGCCCTACACAGTATAATGACAGTAAAAGCCCTACACAGTATAATGACAGTAAGAGCTCTACACAGTATAATGACAGTAAGAGCCCTACACAGTATAATGACAGTAAGAGCCCTACACAGTATAATGACAGTAAGAGCCCTACACAGTATAATGACAGTAAGAGCCCTACACAGTATAATGACAGTAAGAGCCCTACACAGTATAATGACAGTAAGAGCTCTACACAGTATAATGACAGTAAGAGCCCTACACAGTATAATGACAGTAAGAGCTCTACACAGTATAATGACAGTAAGAGCCCTACACAGTATAATGACAGTAAGAGCCCTACACAGTATAATGACAGTAAGAGCTCTACACAGTATGACAGTAAGAGCCCTACACAGTATAATGACGGTAAGAGCCCTACACAGTATAATGACAGTAAGAGCCCTACACAGTATAATGACAGTAAGAGCTCTACACAGTATAATGACAGTAAGAGCCCTACACAGTATAATGACAGTAAGAGCCTACACAGTAAAATGATGGTAAGAGCATACACAGTATAATGACAGTAAGAGCCCTACACAGTATAATTACAGTAAGAGCCCTACACAGTATAATTACAGTGAGAGCCTACACAGTATAATGACAGTAAGAGCCCTACACAGTATGACAGTAAGAGCCCTACAGTATAATGACAGTAAGAGCCCTACACAGTATGACAGTAAGAGCCCTACAGTATAATGACAGTAAGAGCCCTACACAGTATGACAATAAGAGCCCTACAGTATAATGACAGTAAGAGCCCTACACAGTATGACAGTAAGAGCCCTACAGTATAATGACAGTAAGAGCCCTACACAGTATAATGACGGTAAGAGCCCTACACAGTATAATGACGGTAAGAGCCCTACACAGTATAATGACAGTGAGAGCCCTACACAGTATAATGACAGTAAGAGCTCTACACAGTATAATGACAGTAAGAGCCCTACACAGTATAATGACAGTAAGAGCCCTACACAGTATAATGACAGTAAGAGCCCTACACAGTATAATGACAGTAAGAGCCCTACACAGTATAATGACAGTAAGAGCCCTACACAGTATAATGACAGTAAGAGCTCTACACAGTATGACAATAAGAGCCCTACACAGTATAATGACAGTAAGAGCCCTACACAGTATAATGACAGTAAGAGCTCTACACAGTATAATGACAGTAAGAGCCCTACACAGTATAATGACAGTAAGAGCTCTACACAGTATGACAGTAAGAGCTCTACACAGTATGACAGTAAGAGCCCTACACAGTATAATGACAGTAAGAGCCCTACACAGTATAATGACAGTAAGAGCTCTACACAGTATGACAGTAAGAGCCCTACACAGTATAATGACAGTAAGAGCCCTACACAGTATAATGACGGTAAGAGCCCTACACAGTATAATGACGGTAAGAGCCCTACACAGTATAATGACAGTAAGAGCCCTACACAGTATAATGACAGTAAGAGCCCTACACAGTATAATGACAGTAAGAGCTCTACACAGTATAATGACAGTAAGAGCCCTACACAGTATAATGACAGTAAGAGCTCTACACAGTATAATGACGTTAAGAGCCCTACACAGTATAATGACGTTAAGAGCCCTACACAGTATAATGACAGTAAGAGCTCTACACAGTATAATGACGTTAAGAGCCCTACACAGTATAATGACGGTAAGAGCCCTACACAGTATAATGACGGTAAGAGCCCTACACAGTATAATGACAGTAAGAGCCCTACACAGTATAATGACAGTAAGAGCCCTACACAGTATAATGACAGTAAGAGCCCTACACAGTATAATGACAGTAAGAGCCTACACAGTATAATGACAGTAAGAGCCCTACACAGTATAATGACAGTAAGAGCTCTACACAGTATGACGGTAAGAGCCCTACACAGTATAATGACAGTAAGAGCCCTACACAGTACAATGACAGTAAGAGCCCTACACAGTATAATGACAGTAAGAGCCCTACACAGTATAATGACAGTAAGAGCCCTACACAGTATAATGACAGTAAGAGCCCTACACAGTATAATGACAGTAAGAGCCCTACACAGTATAATGACAGTAAGAGCCCTACACAGTATAATGACAGTAAGAGCCCTACACAGTATAATGACAGTAAGAGCCCTACACAGTATAATGACAGTAAGAGCTCTACACAGTATAATGACAGTAAGAGCCCTACACAGTATAATGACAGTAAGAGCTCTACACAGTATAATGACAGTAAGAGCCCTACACAGTATAATGACAGTAAGAGCCCTACACAGTATAATGACAGTAAGAGCTCTACACAGTATGACAGTAAGAGCCCTACACAGTATAATGATGGTAATAGCCCTACACAGTATAATGACAGTAAGAGCTCTACACAGTATAATGACAGTAAGAGCCTACACAGTATAATGACAGTAAGAGCCTACACAGTAAAATGATGGTAAGAGCATACACAGTATAATGACAGTAAGAGCCCTACACAGTATAATTACAGTAAGAGCCCTACACAGTATAATTACAGTGAGAGCCTACACAGTATAATGACAGTAAGAGCCCTACACAGTATGACAGTAAGAGCCCTACAGTATAATGACAGTAAGAGCCCTACACAGTATGACAGTAAGAGCCCTACAGTATAATGACAGTAAGAGCCCTACACAGTATGACAATAAGAGCCCTACAGTATAATGACAGTAAGAGCCCTACACAGTATGACAGTAAGAGCCCTACAGTATAATGACAGTAAGAGCCCTACACAGTATAATGACGGTAAGAGCCCTACACAGTATAATGACAGTAAGAGCCCTACACAGTATAATGACAGTAAGAGCCCTACACAGTATAATGACAGTAAGAGCTCTACACAGTATAATGACAGTAAGAGCCCTACACAGTATAATGACAGTAAGAGCCCTACACAGTATAATGACAGTAAGAGCCCTACACAGTATAATGACAGTAAGAGCCCTACACAGTATAATGACAGTAAGAGCCCTACACAGTATAATGACAGTAAGAGCTCTACACAGTATGACAATAAGAGCCCTACACAGTATAATGACAGTAAGAGCCCTACACAGTATAATGACAGTAAGAGCTCTACACAGTATAATGACAGTAAGAGCCCTACACAGTATAATGACAGTAAGAGCTCTACACAGTATGACAGTAAGAGCTCTACACAGTATGACAGTAAGAGCCCTACACAGTATAATGACAGTAAGAGCCCTACACAGTATAATGACAGTAAGAGCTCTACACAGTATGACAGTAAGAGCCCTACACAGTATAATGACAGTAAGAGCCCTACACAGTATAATGACGGTAAGAGCCCTACACAGTATAATGACGGTAAGAGCCCTACACAGTATAATGACAGTAAGAGCCCTACACAGTATAATGACAGTAAGAGCCCTACACAGTATAATGACAGTAAGAGCTCTACACAGTATAATGACAGTAAGAGCCCTACACAGTATAATGACAGTAAGAGCTCTACACAGTATAATGACGTTAAGAGCCCTACACAGTATAATGACGTTAAGAGCCCTACACAGTATAATGACGGTAAGAGCCCTACACAGTATAATGACGGTAAGAGCCCTACACAGTATAATGACGGTAAGAGCCCTACACAGTATAATGACAGTAAGAGCCCTACACAGTATAATGACAGTAAGAGCCCTACACAGTATGACAGTAAGAGCCCTACACAGTATAATGACAGTAAGAGCATACACAGTATAATGACAGTAAGAGCCCTACACAGTATAATGACAGTAAGAGCCCTACACAGTATAATGACAGTAAGAGCTCTACACAGTATGACGGTAAGAGCCCTACACAGTATAATGACAGTAAGAGCCCTACACAGTACAATGACAGTAAGAGCCCTACACAGTATAATGACAGTAAGAGCCCTACACAGTATAATGACAGTAAGAGCCCTACACAGTATAATGACAGTAAGAGCCCTACACAGTATAATGACAGTAAGAGCCCTACACAGTATAATGACAGTAAGAGCCCTACACAGTATAATGACAGTAAGAGCCCTACACAGTATAATGACAGTAAGAGCCCTACACAGTATAATGACAGTAAGAGCTCTACACAGTATAATGACAGTAAGAGCCCTACACAGTATAATGACAGTAAGAGCCCTACACAGTATAATGACAGTAAGAGCTCTACACAGTATAATGACAGAGAGCCCTACACAGTATAATGACAGTAAGAGCCCTACACAGTATAATGACAGTAAGAGCCCTACACAGTATAATGACAGTGAGAGCCCTACACAGTAGGGGGGGGCGACAGTGGCTCGGGAGGTAGAGCAGTCATCTGGCAATCCGGAGGTTCCCGGTTCGATTCCCATTCCTCCCGGGCAGCGTGTCGATGTGTCCCTGAGCAAGACACTTAACCCCTAATTGCTCCCGATGAGCAGGTTGGCACCTTGCATGGTTGCCTCCGCCGTCGGTGTGTGAATGAATGGGTAAAGATGTGAGTAACAAATTGTAAAGCGCTTTGGATAAAAACGCTATATAAAAAAAGCAGCCATTTACAGTATGACAGTAAGAGCCCTACACAGTATAACGACAGTGAGAGCCCTACACAGTAGGGGGGGGCGACAGTGGCTCGGGAGGTAGAGCAGTCGTCTGGCAATCCGGAGGTTCCCGGTTCGATTCCCATTCCTCCCGGGCAGCGTGTCGATGTGTCCCTGAGCAAGACACTTAACCCCTAATTGCTCCCGATGAGCAGGTTGGCACCTTGCATGGTTGCCTCCGCCGTCGGTGTGTGAATGAATGGGTAAAGATGTGAGTAACAAATTGTAAAGCGCTTTGGATAAAAACGCTATATAAAAAAAGCAGCCATTTACAGTATGACAGTAAGAGCCCTACACAGTATAATGACGGTAAGAGCCCTACACAGTATAACGACAGTAAGAGCTCTACACAGTATAATGACAGTAAGAGCCCTACACAGTGCCAGTATAACGACAGTAAGAGCCCTACAGTGCCAGTATAACGACAGTAAGAGCCCTACATAGTGCCAGTATGACAGTAAGAGCCCTACAGTGCCAGTATAATGACAGTAGGAGCCCTACATAGTGCCAGTATATTGACAGTAAGAGCCCTACACAGTGCCAGTATGACAGTAAGAGCCCTACATAGTGCCAGTATAATGACAGTAGGAGCCCTACACTGTGCCAGTATAATGACCGTAAGAGCCCTATAGAGGGCCAATGTAAACAGTACTAGCCCTACAGAGGGCCAGTGTACTCAGATATAGATCACCATGGTGACAGCAGCTCCTATCAATGAAAGTTATATTGGGTTCAGTGATCAGTATACTATTATCTACTAGTAAGAAACACACTTGTCTCAAGTAGCTACTAAGCTCTAGTCTCACAAGCTATAGTTTTGCTGCTCACATCAGAGTCCAGCTAGTTTAAGATGCTGCATAACATCTCACAAGCTATAGTTTTGCTGCTCACATCAGAGTCCAGCTAGTTTAAGATGCTGCATAACATCTCACAAGCTATAGTTTTGCTGCTCACATCAGAGTCCAGCTAGTTTAAGATGCTGCATAACATCTCACAAGTTCAGCTAGTTTAAGATGCTGCATCACATCAGAGTCCAGCTAGTTTAAGATGCTGCATCACATCTCACATGAGTCCAACTAGTTTAAGATGCTGAGTCCAGCTAGTTTAAGATGCTGCATAACATCTCACAAGTTCAGCTAGTTTAAGATGCTGCATCTCACCGAGTCCAGCTAGTTTAAGATGCTGCATCACATCAGAGTCCAGCTAGTTTAAGACACTGCATCACATCCGAGTCCAGCTAGTTTAAGATGCTGCATCACATCCGAGTCCAGCTAGTTTAAGATGCTGAGTCCAGCTAGTTTAAGATGCTGCATCACATCAGAGTCCAGCTCGTTTATTAAGATGCTGCATCACATCCGAGTCCAGCTAGTTTAAGATGCTGCATCACATCAGAGTCCAGCTAGTTTAAGACACTGCATCACATCAGAGTCCAGCTAGTTTAAGATGCTGCATCACATCCGAGTCCAGCTAGTATAAGATGCCGAGTCCAGCTAGTTTAAGATGCTGCATAACATCTCACAAGTTCAGCTAGTTTAAGATGCTGCATCTCACCGAGTCCAGCTAGTTTAAGATGCTGCATCACATCTTACAAGTTCAGCTAGTTTAAGACGCTGCATAACATCTTACAAGTCCAGCTAGTTTAAGATGCTGCATCACATCTCACAAGTTCAGCTAGTTTAAGATGCTGCATCTCACCGAGTCCAGCTAGTTTAAGATGCTGCATCACATCTTACAAGTTCAGCTAGTTTAAGACGCTGCATAACATCTTACAAGTCCAGCTAGTTTAAGATGCTGCATCACATCTTACAAGTCCAGCTAGTTTAAGATGCTGCATCACATCAGAGTCCAGCTAGTTTAAGATGCTGAGTCCAGCTAGTTTAAGATGCTGCATCACATCCGAGTCCAGCTAGTTTAAGATGCTGCATCACATCCGAGTCCAGCTAGTTTAAGATGCTCAGTCCAGCTAGTTTAAGATGCTGCATCACATCAGAGTCCAGCTAGTTTATTAAGATGCTGAGTCCAGCTAGTTTAAGACACTGCATCACATCCGAGTCCAGCTAGTTTAAGACGCTGCGTCACATCAGAGTCCAGCTAGTTTAAGATGCTGCATCACATCAGAGTCCAGCTAGTTTAAGATGCTGCATCACATCCGAGTCCAGCTAGTTTAAGACACTGCATCACATCCGAGTCCAGCTAGTTTAAGACGCTGCGTCACATCAGAGTCCAGCTAGTTTAAGATGCTGCATCACATCAGAGTCCAGCTAGTTTAAGATGCTGCATCACATCAGAGTCCAGCTAGTTTATTAAGATGCTGTATCACAGCTCACCGAGTCCAGCTAGTTTAAGATGCCGCATCACATCTCTCGAGTCCAGCTCAGATTGAAAAGCACTTGAGCTGAAATGGAGCAGTCAATCAAGCGTGATCTGACAACACCCCTACAATCCTGAGAAATGGTCTGAGAAGCCAGATGAGCAGTTTGAGCTGGGTTTTATAAATTTAACATTTTAAAATCATTAAATTTGGCTGGGCGGTTGACACATTCGTCACTTTCCCCACAACCAAGGTCCCCCGGGTGCATTGGTACATCATGTCACTTTGCAACCAACAAAACCACCTATTTGTCAAACACTCCCGGACGTTGTTGAAATGGTCCAACTTCTCAAAGTGTCAACAGTACGTATATTTTCTGGGGGCCGATATGTTGAATCGAATATGACAAGAGTGAAAATAACAAATTTTACATTCTAATGTAAATGTGATAGTAAACAGGCTAAAAGCCGTTTCTGTTCTCAACAGGACTAAGGTTGGGAGACAGAAGACCAGAGACGCCAAGATGCAGCAGTGTGCATTTATTATTACCCAAAATACTTTATCACAAAGTTCACAGGTCGGCATAAAAAAAAGACTAGCATGAATCTCAGAGGCAGGGGGGGATGGACAGAGGGAGGGACGGACAGACATGAATCTCAGAGGGAGGGGGGATGGACGTTTAAAGGGGTATTTTATAGACTTTTAGTAAATAAGTTCCCCCAAGATGTTTTTCAGAAGATCCAAGCTAAATTGAATGATAGGAATGTTAATGAACCAAACTAATAGAGATGTAGACGTTTGATATAATTTCAATACATAAATGTTTCTTTAAACCATCAACCAATCACAGAATTTCCTTAATTTGACAGTTCAGAACTCAACAGAAATCTTCATGACATTGTGGAGGTTAATGTTGGTTCAGCAGACTAGAGGTGAGGGGATGAAAGCCACCATGTTGTACTCTCATCTCCCACTGGCTGTGACATCACTGACCCCTCCCTCCTAGAGCAGATGACGGCAACAGTAATGTCATTACCAGACAAATATATATATATATATTTTTTTTTTATTAATTATTAACACATTTTACATTTATTTTCACCCTATAGTCTGGCATCTCAGTGATCAATTCTGACCAAGTCTGCTGGACTCTTAAGTGAGCTGGTCGTCTGTAGATTTGCAGTGGTTCAACTGACCAAGACTTGTCAGAATCAATCAGTATGATAATAGAAAAATACTCTTGATCAATATAAATGAAAATATCATTTAACCCCTTGGTCCAGATGGGATCAGACAGTCTGAACAGAAGAATCAGATTCCAGTTAGATTCTGTTCAGACGGTCACCAACACATCAGGCCTGAGACGTTAAATCACTTTGTGTTTCCGTGTGTGAACGTGTGAATGAAGGCATGAAGCCTCTGCTCCATCTGAAGACGGTCCTTCTCACAGCTACTTCCTGGACTACAAGCCTCTAGCCAGGAGTCAGGGGTGGAATCTAGGAGTTCTTCTGAGGCACCTTGATGGTCACCTGATGGGGAAGAGAAGACTGGACGTGAGCATATTCACATCTGCCATCCTCTGCAATACGGAGGTTCAGTATCTTAACTGTATGATGGTTCAGTAGCAGTACAGTCTTTTCAGTATCTTAACTGTATGATGGTTCAGTAGCAGTACAGTCTTTTCAGTACAGAGGTTCAGCATCTTAACTTTGATGGTTTAGTAGCAGTACAGTCTTTTCAGTATCTTAACTTTGATGGTTCAGTAGCAGTACAGTGATGGTTTAGTAGAAGACGAAGTACAGTCTTTTCAGTACAGAGGTTTGTGGTATTGTAGAAAAACATGAATTCTTACAGTTTTAACTTCGGTGTAGTTCTCTAGGCCGTACTCTCCCAGCTCTCTGCCATTTCCTGAATACTTGTAGCCTCCGAATGGAGCCTGAGCCCCGAACACATCATAGCAATTAATCCTGAGAACACACATCATAGCAGTTAATCCTGAGAACACACATCATAGCAATTAATCCTGAGAACACCCATCATAGCAATTAATCCTGAGAACACACATCATAACAGTTAATCCTGAGAACACACATCATAACAGTTAATCCTGAGAACACCCATCATAACAGTTAATCCTGAGAACACACATTGTTGTGAAGGGCCAGATTAAACCGAATATATATATTTATTTATATATATATATTTAATTGTATTTGTATATTCTCTAATATTCCCTGATATCCCTTGTATATTCCTTGTACAATATGCATTGAATATCCATTCTAGCCTACTGAACATCCCATAATAGTCTCCATTCTACTATTGGTCGAGACCTTGGTGCCAGGCTGCCATACCCCTCAGACCCAGTTCAAACGTACCGCTCCACATGTACGAACAAGTCCTAGTTCCGCGTAGGAATCTGACTACCGCACCACTAATGGGACTATTTGTTCATAGTGCGTATATATACTGCGCTACTAAAGTAGGACTTTATTTTCAGTCCAGTTTCTTACCCTCCAATAGAGTCACAGACGTAAAGCCTCCCCGCGACGCCACGTGTGGGAGTAAGGCCAAGTTCGCCTACCATCGGTATTGAGATATCGTGTATATTAATATTTGAATAGTCATATTTGGCACTATATCGTCGAGTTGGACGTAGTCTATTAAGCTAATAATAGTCTGTTAATATATAGTGCTTCGTGCGATGAGAATACTACCGTAGTCAGTACCCCATCGTTTCGGGCAGAGAACTGGCTGCTTATCCAGGGTGGTTGACCCCACGTGAAGCTGCACCCGAGGAGCCCCAGAGCCGACGAGCGAGTGGACCTGTATACCGGATTATTCTACCGACGACAGCCCGCCTTCCCAGGCACGGATTATGCTTTGTATACTTTGATTATTCCATGGATAAAGACCCCCGACACTGCCGTGTGTTGGAACCCCCCCCCCCCCCCCCCCGGAGAGGACGCAAGGTGAGGAGACGCTCTGCAAGACGAGGTCGCTTCACGTCTCTCCTCCGTGGACCGGATGACGCCGGCCCACAAAGAGTCCACCTGCTTTCATCTGTGGTCCAAGGATCGCCGGCGCATTGAACGGCACTACAGTGGGTTCACCTGGGATACCCTTGGCCGGATGAGGCAGCCGGATTCTACCCCCCCCCCCCCCCACCTCCTACTCCTGTCGGCTTACAAGCGACCGGATTAACCCCCCCTAGTGTATCCAGTATATAATCATTAAAGTATCATTGCTGTTATTCCTTAAACTATTCCAGGTCGTATATGTACCACCTGCGCCTTCAGAGATTGGACATTCTCTATTGATATACCGACGAATACTCTTGCCATAAAAGTGCATACTAATTCCCATTCATAAATGTGATTGATTTGATTAAGTGCTTGCTCTACACACCATCGCTGTGTAGAAATAAAGACCTATTTCTAATTCGTACATTTGTGTTGGATCCGTTTCATCTACGTGACAGTGTTCATCATAATATATTTATGCCGTGTACTGGGTGGCCGAATATTAAGTACAAAGGTAGTGGTAGTAAGTATCATATCTAGTAATACAGTCAGGGAATTGTACCCCTCAGTTACACACATCATAACAGTTAATCCTGAGAACACACATCATAACAGTTAATCCTGAGAACACACATCATAACAGTTAATCCTGAGAACACGCATCATAACAGTTAATCCTGAGAACATGCATCATAACAGTTAATCCTGAGAACACGCATCATAACAGTTAATCCTGAGAACACGCATAAATGAATCCTGAGAACATTCATCTGTCATAACAGTTCATCCTGAGAACACGCATCATAACAGTTAATCCTGAGAACACGCATCATAACAGTTCATCCTGAGAACACGCATCATAACTAGGGATGCCCCGATCGATCGGCCCCCGATCGTTATCGGCCGATAATCAGTATAAATATGCGATCGGGGAATTCCGATAATTTGTCATATTCGCCGATCGCGGAAACTGATCAAGTGGATATCTCACTTGCTTGTCTCAGACGCACAGGACCTGCAAACTGCTCCTCCTCCCTAGCCCCGCCCGTACCCGTGTAGAGTTTGTAAACACAGAGGAGGCGGACCTCCTCTGCTGAGTCTAGATAGTGCATTCGACCTGAGCTAACGTTAGCTACCTAGCTATCGTTACTGTTTAAACAAAATTACCCAGTCAACTATTCACTTTTAGTAGGCATTGTCTAACGGTATTTAGCCAGCTAGCTACTGATAGCTCCGGATATCAACAAATGCCCCAGGAAGTCTAGTAGCCCATGTTGATATCTCCGTTAGCTTGCGTTAGCTTGCGTTAGCTGACGTTAGTTCACGGTTCAAAACGAAATGTCCGATTGAACTAAATAGTTGTCTTAACGTCATCTAGCCGGCTAGCAGTAGCTACAGATAGCTCCTGATATCAATGTCTTATAACATTGATTGAATGCGTATTCGAGCTGAGGGCTTGCTGAATGTGAAATGACCAAAGCATAACGTTACCAAGGCAATAGGGTCCCGCTGCAGCGCCGGAGAATCCTTTTTGGAGCTAGGGCTACTAGAGTACACACAGACAGTGGAGCTGTTTGCAGATAGCGAGCATTTTGACTTGTTGCGTGGTGGCGATGTCTCGCAGATAATACAAGTACAAGTCTAATTATATAATATATATATTTTATGAAAAAAAAAAAAAAAAACGTTATATAAAATAATTTTTAATTTCTTTTTAATCAAAAACGATCGGTATCGGATCGGTATCGGCTGATATGGCTCACGACGATCGGTGATCGGTATCGGTGGCAAAAAACGTGATCGGGGCATCCCTAATCATAACAGTTAATCCTGAGAACACGCATCATAACAGTTAATCCTGAGAACACGCATCATATATATATATACACACTCAATTGTTTCATTTCAAGTCCACTGTGGTGGTGTACAGAGCCAAAATGTGTGCAATATATGTATGGACCAGATTGTAATTTGAGAGTATTTACATCCATGCGTGTGTATATATCTCTCTATATATATACACAAAGTAAAGTAAGACTTACTTTAACCCTTTACAGTCACATAAAAGTGGCAATTTATTGAGTAGAAGTTTCAAAATAAAAGTCCACAATTAGCTCAGCGTCTTGTGTTTAGCTGAGATGCGCCTTGTGTTTAGCAGAGATGCGCCTTGTGTTTAGCAGAGATGCGCCTTGTGTTTAGCAGAGATGCGCCTTGTGTTTAGCAGAGATGCGCCTTGTGTTTAGCAGAGATGCGCCTTGTGTTTAGCAGAGATGCGCCTTGTGTTTAGCAGAGATGCGCCTTGTGTTTAGCAGAGATGCGCCTTGTGTTTAGCAGAGATGCGCCTTGTGCAGAGATGAGTCTACATAGGTGAAAGATGCTGTGTTTACAGTAGGTGAAAGATGCGTCTACAGTAGGTGAAAGATGAGTCTACAGTAGGTGAAAGATGAGTCTACAGTAGGTGAAAGATGAGTCTACAGTAGGTGAAAGATGAGTACAGTAGGTGAAAGATGCTGTTGAAGGTCCTACCACACAGTGCCGGCGCGGAGCCCATGGGAGAGGTAGTGAGCTTTGTCAATGTCTTTCGTAAAAACTGCTGCTGCCAGACCGTATTTAGTATCGTTCGCTCGCTCCAGTACCTCCTCCAATGTTTTAAACTTCAGAATCTGCATCACTGGACCAAAGATCTAGAGAGAGAAAGACACTCAGCTTTACAGGTAAACTCAATTTATGGAACTCCAAGACAAAACAAAGAAGTCCATACATCTTCGTCAACACTAAACTGCATGGACCTGGCATTACATTAATAAAATTTAAATTTCGGGAGGAACAACTCCCTGCTCCTCCCGTCTACCTGCTCCTCCCAGTCTAGGTGCGCAATGCAGACACTAGGGCTGACCTTCGATATTTTTTTTGGGAATTCGAAGCAGAGATTAGATTTTAATTCGAAGCTTCGAAATAAAAGATTTTTTTTTATATTTTTTTTTTACTGTTGTGAGACTTGTTCAACTTTGTCAGTGCTGTAAAGTTTAAACCTTTTTAAACACTTTGCTTTCATGACATATTGTAAGCAGTCATTTGAGGCTTTATAAAAGCAGGACAATGAACACAAATCTGTCAGTGCCAAGTACGACCTCATCTTAAATAACAAACAGCATTGCTTGTTGTAGTTAACAAAGAGAGGCAGAGTTGATTTAGCAAAAAAATATATATATAATAATTCATATTCATTTTTTTAATATTTTTTTTTTCATATTCGAATCCCATGCCCATCGAACGAAGCTTCGAAGTATTTAAGACAGCCCTAGCAGACACTCCTCACAATGCTGCAGTCCTGTACCCATCGACTCGTTCTGTTCCTCACAGCCACTCCCTAATGTGGCATCATATTCTAACATTTTCACCCCCCTTTTAATTTAAGCACGGCCCTGGGAATCCCTCCCCCATCGACGTATTCTCATTTCAGTTGGTTTCAACATCACTAATTATCCACATTACAGGCTAATCTTACACTCGGGTCATCTCATCATTCATAGAGATTTCAAGCTCTTCATACTCTATTCATGTTCCACCTTTGCCCCTCTGCCATCTCTTACAGGCGTGTTCTCATGTATACACACACCGACTCTTCCATCCAGGTCAGATAGGAGGCTTGCCATACCCCAGCACAATGTTGGGGTCACGCCCCTCATCTCATGCGTTCAGCTCCCCTTGCCTGCCCATATTTTGTCTCTGCCGCCTGCTGGCCATTCTGGTGTCGATCAGAGGGGGCCAGCTGTCCCATCTACGCCAATATCGAACCCTCTGTTTCATTGTCATATTAAATTAAATTAAATAAACCTTGAAGCACAATTTCATTACCTACCTGGTAACCTAGCATGGAATCTCTGGTCAGTTTCCTCCAGATGTCTAGTTTCATATGATAACTATGATCTTTGCTCTGGTATTGGCACATGGTTTTGACCAGATATATAATAAATGTCCCGACAGGCCACTGAAAAAGTTGCATATCACTCCAATGTATCATTGATAACCATTTGCATGTCATTAATATTTATTTATACATCAACGTCTATTTAATTTACATGTCATAAACATCTATTCAGACAGTGATTCAGTTGAGTTAGTTATGGAGCAGTTGCTATGGTAACCTACCTCCTCCCTGGCGATGGTCATATTGTCCTGAACGTCACCGAACACGGTTGGTTGGATGAAGTAGCCTCTGTCAGCAGCCACACCCCCTCCACACATAAGCCTTGCCCCTTCCTTCTTCCCACTGCTGATGTACCCCAGGATCTTCTTAAACTGTTCTTCATCAACCTGTAGACCATAAAGAGTTAAACTACTCTTCATCAACACTCAGTTATTAGGATAAAGTTAACACCAAGTGTGTGTTACCTGGGTCCCTGCTGTGTGTGTGTTACCTGGGGTCCCTGCTGTGTGTGTGTTACCTGTTGTGTGTGTGTGTTACCTGGGGCCCTGCTGTGTGTGTGTTACCTGGGGCCCTGCTGTGTGTGTGTGTGTTACCCGTTGTGTGTGTGTGTGTGTGTGTGTGTGTGTTACCTGTTGTGTGTGTGTGTGTTACCTGTTGTGTGTGTGTGTGTGTGTGTGTGTGTGTTACCTGTTGTGTGTGTGTTACCTGGTGTGTGTGTTACCTGGGGGCCCTGCTGTGTGTGTGTGTTACCTGGGGGCCCTGCTGTGTGTGTGTGTTACCTGGGGTCCCTGCTGTGTGTGTGTTACCTGGGGGCCCTGCTATGTGTGTGTTACCTGGGGCCCTGCTGTGTGTGTTACCTGGGGCCCTGCTGTGTGTGTGTTACCTGGGGCCCTGCTGTGTGTGTGTGTTACCTGGGGCCCTGCTGTGTGTGTGTTACCTGGGGGCCCTGCTGTGTGTGTTACCTGGGGCCCTGCTGTGTGTGTGTTACCTGGGGCCCTGCTGTGTGTGTTACCTGGGGCCCTGCTGTGTGTGTGTTACCTGGGGCCCTGCTGTGTGTGTGTTACCTGGGGTCCCTGCTGTGTGTGTTACCTGGGGTCCCTGCTGTGTGTGTTACCTGTTGTGTGTGTGTGTGTGTTACCTGGGGCCCTGCTGTGTGTGTGTGTTACCCGTTGTGTGTGTGTGTGTGTGTGTGTGTGTTACCTGTTGTGCGTGTGTTACCTGTTGTGTGTGTGTGTGTGTGTGTGTGTGTGTGTTACCTGTTGTGTGTGTGTGTTACCTGGTGTGTGTGTTACCTGGGGGTCCCTGCTGTGTGTGTGTTACCTGGGGTCCCTGCTGTGTGTGTGTTACCTGGGGGCCCTGCTGTGTGTGTGTTACCTGGGGGCCCTGCTGTGTGTGTGTTACCTGGGGGCCCTGCTGTGTGTGTGTTACCTGGGGGCCCTGCTGTGTGTGTGTTACCTGGGGGCCCTGCTGTGTGTGTGTTACCTGGGGGCCCTGCTGTGTATGTGTTACCTGGGGGCCCTGCTGTGTGTGTGTTACCTGGGGGCCCTGCTGTGTGTGTGTTACCTGGGGGCCCTGCTGTGTGTGTGTGTTACCTGGGGGCCCTGCTGTGTGTGTGTTACCTGGGCCCCTGCTGTGTGTGTGTTACCTGGGGCCCTGCTGTGTGTGTGTTACCTGGGGCCCCTGCTGTGTGTGTTACCTGGGGCCCCTGCTGTGTGTGTTACCTGGGGCCCTGCTGTGTGTGTGTGTTACCTGGGGCCCTGGTGTGTGTTACCTGGGGCCCTGGTGTGTGTTACCTGGGGCCCCTGCTGTGTGTGTGTTACCTGGGGCCCTGGTGTGTGTTACCTGGGGCCCCTGCTGTGTGTGTTACCTGGGGCCCCTGCTGTGTGTGTTACCTGGGGCCCCTGCTGTGTGTGTTACCTGGGGCCCCTGGTGTGTGTGTTACCTGGGGCCCCTGGTGTGTGTGTGTTACCTGGGGCCCCTGCTGTGTGTGTTACCTGGGGCCCTGCTGTGTGTGTTACCTGGGGCCCTGCTGTGTGTGTTACCTGGGGCCCTGCTGTGTGTGTGTTACCTGGGGCCCTGCTGTGTGTGTGTGTGTTACCTGGGGGCCCTGCTGTGTGTGTGTTACCTGGGGGCCCTGCTGTGTGTGTGTTACCTGGGGCCCTGCTGTGTGTGTGTGTGTTACCTGGGGGCCCTGCTGTGTGTGTTACCTGGGGCCCTGCTGTGTGTGTTACCTGGGGTCCCTGCTGTGTGTGTTACCTGGGGCCCCTGCTGTGTGTGTGTGTTACCTGGGGGCCCTGCTGTGTGTGTGTTACCTGGGGGCCCTGCATGTGTGTGTGTTACCTGGGGGCCCTGCATGTGTGTGTGTGTTACCTGGGGGCCCTGCATGTGTGTGTGTGTGTGTTACCTGGGGGCCCTGCTGTGTGTGTGTTACCTGGGGGCCCTGCTGTGTGTGTGTGTGTTAACTGGGGCCCTGCTGTGTGTGTGTTACCTGGGGTCCCTGCTGTGTGTGTGTGTGTTAACTGGGGCCCTGCTGTGTGTGTGTTACCTGGGGTCCCTGCTGTGTGTGTGTTACCTGGGGTCCCTGCTGTGTGTGTGTGTGTTAACTGGGGCCCTGCTGTGTGTGTGTGTGTTAACTGGGGCCCTGCTGTGTGTGTGTTACCTGGGGTCCCTGCTGTGTGTGTGTTACCTGGGGTCCCTGCTGTGTGTTACCTGGGGCCCTGCTGTGTGTGTGTGTTACCGGGGTCCCTGCTGTGTGTGTGTGTGTTACCTGGGGTCCCTGCTGTGTGTGTGTGTTACCTGGGGTCCCTGCTGTGTGTGTGTTACCTGGGGGCCCTGCTGTGTGTGTGTTACCTGGGGTCCCTGCTGTGTGTGTGTTACCTGGGTCCCTGCTGTGTGTGTGTGTTACCTGGGGGCCCTGCTGCGTGTGTGTGTTACCTGGGGCCCCTGCTGCGTGTGTGTGTTACCTGGGGGCCCTGCTGTGTGTGTGTGTGTTACCTGGGGGCCCTGCTGTGTGTGTGTGTGTGTGTGTTACCTGGGGGCCCTGCTGTGTGTGTGTGTGTGTGTTACCTGGGGGCCCTGCTGTGTGTGTTACCTGGGGCCCCTGCTGCGTGTGTGTTACCTGGGGGCCCTGCTGTGTGTGTGTGTTACCTGGGGCCCCTGCTGTGTGCGTGTTACCTGGGGCCCTGCTGTGTATGTGTTACCTGGGGCCCCTGCTGCGTGTGTGTGTTACCTGGGGCCCCTGCTGTGTGTGTGTTACCTGGGGCCCTGCTGTGTGTGTTACCTGGGGCCCCTGCTGCGTGTGTGTTACCTGGGGTCCTGCTGCGTGTGTGTTACCTGGGGTCCTGCTGTGTGTGTGTTACCTGGGGCCCTGCTGTGTGTGTGTTACCTGGGGCCCTGCTGTGTGTGTTACCTGGGGCCCCTGCTGCGTGTGTGTGTTACCTGGGGTCCTGCTGTGTGTGTGTGTTACCTGGGGTCCCTGCTCAGTCTCCAGATTAAAGGGGTCGCCCACCACCCGTCTCCTGGCTCGCTCTGCGCTGCGCTCCAGAAACTCATCATAGATGTCTGCTTGGACGTAGGTCCGAGACCCAGCGCAGCAGCACTGGCCCTGATTAAAGAATAGAGCAAAGTGACTCTGCTCCACCGCTTCCTCCACTACAGAGAGGGAGAGAGAGGTGAGACACGTTACTATACAGACACTGTGATGACTTTGCCCATCTAATAAATCCAAAATAAAATGTACAGTATGCACAAACACAGCAAGGACCCCAGGTAACAGACGGAACAGAGACCTCAGGTAACAGACAGAACAGAGACCTCAGGTAACATACAGAAGAGGGACATCAGGTAACATACAGAAGAGGGACCTCAGGTAACAGACAGAACAGAGACCTCAGGTAACAGACAGAACAGAGACCTCAGGTAACAGACAGAACAGAGACCTCAGGTAACAGACAGAACAGAGACCTCAGGTAACAGACAGAACAGAGACCTCAGGTAACAGACAGAACAGAGACCTCAGGTAACAGACAGAACAGAGCCATGAGGTAAAAGACGGAACAGAGACCTCAGGTAACAGACAGAACAGAGACCTCAGGTAACAGACGGAACAGAGCCATGAGGTAAAAGACGGAACAGAGACCTCAGGTAACAGACAGAACAGAGCCATGAGGTAAAAGACGGAACAGAGACCTCAGGTAACAGACAGAACAGAGCCATGAGGTAAAAGACGGAACAGAGACCTCAGGTAACAGACAGAACAGAGACCTCAGGTAACAGACAGAACAGAGCCATGAGGTAACAGACAGAACAGAGACCTCAGGTAACAGACAGAACAGAGACCTCAGGTAACAGACAGAACAGAGACCTCAGGTAACAGACAGAACAGAGACCTCAGGTAACAGACAGAACAGAGCCATGAGGTAAAAGACGGAACAGAGACCTCAGGTAACATACAGAAGAGGGACATTAGGTAACAGACAGAAGAGGGACATCAGGTAACAGACAGAACAGAGACATCAGGTAACAGACAGAACAGAGACCTCAGGTAACAGACAGAACAGAGCCATGAGGTAACAGCCGGAACAGATACATCAGGAAACAGACATCAGGTAACAGAGACAGAACATACTGTTGGCATCAGACAAGATGATATTGGGACTCTTTCCTCCGAGCTCAAGAGTCACTCTCTTCAGATTACTGTTGCCTGAAGCGTTCTGGATGAGATGACCAACCTACACACAGAAACACACATGTTTTCATGTTGTCCAGTCTAGAAGAATGTGAAACTAAAAAGAATAAATAGGACTGTCTATAGCTGGACCTCGCAAACACCTATGGGTCTATACCCCACAAGCTGGTGGAAGAGGCACCATATCCCAGAAAAGGTCAGGGATCTCATTTTGTACTACAACAGCTTCAGTCTGTGCAGGTTATCGAGCTAACTGAACTAAACCCTGCTCTGGAGCAGGTTCAAACTTTCTTATCTGTTACCATGGTGATTTAAAGAATCGCACGTCGGGGAACGGAAAGGTCTGGCTTCAGTCAAGCTATGCTGAAAATTATCCGGCTAACTCAGTTAGCCAGGTACAAGGAACAGGGCCCGGATCAGCAAAAGTATGTTTGCGTATATATATATTTACTCATGATGGAAATAAAGTTGATTGCGGCAAACCGTGCAATGTAACCATGAGAAGTTTCACATGCATCACATTAGATGTACTCTGCAAAACTGTCTCAGAATGTAACTCCTCCACCTCAGACATTGACCCTATACCTACAGCTTTCTTCAAACGGGTATTTAATAGTGTTTCAAGCCCTGTGCTAGATATCATAAACACTTCCATTAGGACTGGTATTTTCCCGGATGCCTTTAAAACAGCAGTTGTAAAGCCATTACTAAAAAAACCTAACTTGGATAGTAATGAAATGGCAAATTATCGTCCAATATCCAACCTACCATTCATTAGTAAAGTACTTGAAAAGATAGTTTCAGTTCAAATAAATTCCTTTCTTGAAGAAAACAACATCTTAGAAGAATTTCAGTCAGGATTCAGAAAATATCATAGCACTGAAACTGCACTCACCAAAATAATCAGTGACCTCAGACTAAACTCTGACGAGAATAAGATCTCCATCCTTATCCTGTTAGATCTCAGTGCAGCATTTGATACAATCGATCACGATATTCTAATCGATCGTCTTGAAAACCATGTCGGTTTCTCAGACCATGTGCTGGGCTGGTTTAAAACATACATCAGAGGGAGGAAATTCTATGTTAAACTAGGAGATCACATGTCTGATATATACGACAACAACTATGGAGTTGCACAAGGGAGTTGCTTAGGTCCTTTACTCTTCTCCCTTTACATGTTACCGCTGGGTGATATCATCAGAGAACATAATGTAGATTTCCATAGCTATGCGGATGATACACAACTGTACATATCTGCTGAACCAAATGATACAGCGATTAGCTCCATTACAGACTGCTTACTGGCAATAAATAAATGGATGAGTAAGAACTTCCTGAAACTAAACGAGAACAAAACTGAAATTCTAATTATCGGCTCCAAAACTAAAAAAGAAACATTAATAAAGAACCTGGGGGGACTAACCCCTTGGATCAAATCTGAGGTCACTAGTCTTGGGGTTATCATAGATTCAGAACTGAACTTCAATTCTCATATTAGCAAAGTGACGAAAACATCGTTCTTCCATCTCAGAAATATAGCAAAAGTACGACCATTTATTAATCAGAACGATGCTGAGAAGCTAATTCATGCATTCATATCTAGCCGGTTAGACTACTGTAATGCACTTTTCACAGGTCTCCCTAAGAAAACCACAGAGAGGCTTCAGCTAATCCAAAACTCTGCAGCCCGACTGCTAACTAGAACCAAAAGGAGAGAGCACATTAGTCCAGTCCTAGCCGCTTTACACTGGCTTCCTGTAACATTTAGAATTGACTTTAAGGTCCTTCTCCTTACATACAAAGCTCTAAATGGACAGGGACCTAGCTACATCGCCAACACTCTAATAAATTACACACCAGCAAGAACACTACGATCATCAGCTGCTGGACTACTAGAGGCTCCCAGAAGCAGTCAAAAGAGGATCGGTAATGCAGCCTTTATCAACTATGCCCCAAAACTATGGAACAAACTACCCCAAAACATCAGGGAAGCCAACTCGCTAGACATCTTTAAAAGACAGCTTAAAACCTCTCTCTTTGCTCAGGCATTTCACTGATAGATATCTGCTACCACCTAGTGGCAAGAGGAAACATCAGGGATATCCTGACACAACTTGTATTTATTCTTACCCTGCCTACTCTTTTACACTGCCTATCAAATTCATGTGTCGGTTATTGCACTTTTTACTTCTTACTGATGACTATTTTTAAACTGAATCATTCTATTCTTATTATTTGCTAGATCCAAATGTGAAACACTGATTATTTATGACTATTTTTAAACTGAATCATTTTATTCTTATTATTTGCTAGATCCAAATGTGAAACACTGATTATTTGTTCATGAATTACAGGAGTATTACTGAATAGAGAGCCTATTAGGATGCTAGATCCTAATATGAAACACTGATTTGCCATATCTTGCTATGCTCGCTCATGCCTGTATTTTTTATGTCCGTTCTATTTTATAATTTTTTGACTATTTTTAAACTGAATCATTTTAAACTATTTTTACTATTTGTGTTACTGAAAACTGTAAGCGGAGAGCCTATTGGGATGCTAGATCCTAATGTGAAACACTGTGATTCTACCTGTCTATCCTTTTATGCTCGCTTATGCCTGTATTTTTTGCTGTTGTGAAGCACTTTGAACTGCAACCTCTGTATGAAAAGTGCTATACAAATAAAGTTATTATTAATACATGTACCGTTACACCTCTAATATATATATATATATATGAGATGCTTTATGGACTAGTGGCTAATTACACTTTACTAGTATAACCTGATCAAATGTGACCACCAGGTGACATTGCAGTCATCCCTTTTCAGCAGTGGGTTATATACGTACATACATGCATGCGTGTGTCCTACCTCAGTAGAGCCTGTGAAAGCCACCTTGTCGACATCCATGTGTCCAGCGATGGCAGCACCTGCTGTTGGCCCCATGCCAGCCAGGATGTTTACAACCCCCTCTGGGAAGCCTACCTATAATATACACACATATACACACACACAACAAATGCATATACTAGGGTCGTCAAAATAATGCGTTTATTTCAATTATACAAATAATTACATGTCAAAAGAAATGCTGGGGCTCTGATTATATTAAAGTACAAGAAAAAGATGATTGTGTGCCTCTCTGTAGTAACAACAGCAGCAAGGTAACACCCGTTTTATTAGGTATTATAGTAGTAAGTCCTACTGTAGAACATGACATTAGCATGACATCTCATTTATCTTTTGGCTCTGTATTTTTCACCCATCCCAATTTAGTCCACTACATGTGGAGTCACCAGCCGCTTCTATTCACCAGACAGCGAGGAGTTTCACTGGGGGAACGTAACGCGTGCAGAGGTTGACGCCATTTCCCCCAGATCCCCTCCCTGACCGACCAGTAGGACTCGCAGTTTACAACGACCAGGACACATAACCCACCGGCTTCCCACCCGCTAACACTGCCAAATGTGTTAGTAGACTGACCAAGCCGGAGGTACCGCTGGCAGCTGGATTCGATCCCAGAGTCTCTGCGGTGGTAGGCAAATGCTTAGTCCACTGCGCTACCCAGCCGCAATAATGAAGGACTGTGCGCTTGTCAAGAGCCCATTGCACAGTTGTCAGTATTGGCATTACTAAATGAGATGTCATGCTAATATGTCATGTTCTACAGTAGGACTTACTACTATAATATCTAATAAAACAAGTCATTAGAATAATAGAAGCCTACTTTGCTGGAATGATTCATTTAGCACATACAGTACGTGTGTGCTTGCGCGCTGAGGCTGCCTCACTAAGCAGTTTCTCCATGCATGTATTTATGGAGCATTTATTTATCCACTCTGGTTGGATATTGAAATTTCTTTATTGGGAATAACCCCTTTATTGGGAATAACCCCTTGAGATGAAACTCTCGTTTTCAAGGGGGTCCGCAAAGACAAAATACAGAGTTATTTGACTATCTTATATAACAAAAACAAACAACAAATATCAAACAAGACAAAAAAAAAACAGAGTAAGCAATGCCAGCCAAGAAAATACAAAAATAAAAAGCATACAACAGTAACATGTCAACAACAACATGTCAACAACAACATGAACTGCAACACCAGCAATGGTTAATCCATCTCTTAATGTCCAAAGAATAAGCAGATAGTCTCACCGTAGTTTTAAACAATTTAAAAGATAATATTGAACGGATGTGGACAGGTAGATTGTTCCAGTCGGATGGAGCTTTAAACATGAAATATTTTTTACCAGCCGATTTAAAGGTGTTTTGTCGAGTACAATGACAAAGTTGACAATTAGAAGTGAAAGGTACTACTGTTTAAGGTATTGAGGATAATTAAAGTAAATGCATTTAAAAATAAACTGTAACCAATGTTGTGGTCTTCTTATTGTGGGAGAAGGAAAGTTGAGATTTTCATACAATATGAATAGCCAAGAACAAATCTGCATATACGATTGTAAATGGTGTTAAGCGGAACAAGGGTAGTTTTGGCTGCAATCATATATACTATATCAGCATAGTCCATTATGGGTAGTGTGAGTTGTGAGTAGGGCTGTCTTAAATACTTCGAAGCTTCGTTCGATGGGCATCGGATTCGAATATGAAAATCAAATTCGATATAAAAATAGATTTTTTTTCTTTGATAATCAACTCTGCCTCTCTTTGTTAACTACAACAAGCAATGGTGTTTGTTATTTAAGATGAGGTCGGACTCGGATTTGTGTTCATTGTGCTGCTTTTATAAAGCCTCAAATGACGGCTTACAATATTTCATGAAGTGTTTTGTTTGTTCAACTTCGTCAGTGCTGTAAAGTTTAAATCTTAGACAAAGTGCTGTACAAGTCCCACAACATAAAAAAAGAATTTATCTCGAAGCTTCGAATTAAAATCGAATCTCGGCCCCGAAGCTTCGAATTCCAAAAAAAAAATTCGAAGGTCGGCCCTAGTTGTGAGATTAGTTTTTTTTCTGACCGTAAATGTAAAACTATTTCTAAGAACACCCATGCTAAAGTAAATTTTCCTCATGATGTTATCTATATATGACATTTGAAAGATAGTTGTTGATCAAGCCATACACCAAGGTATTTGAAGTGTTCAACTCTACGCAGTGATGTACCGTCATGACAGTAATATTATAAGGTAGATTTTTTGTTTTAAGATTTAATATTCTGAGAAGTACCAAAGAGCATTGCATAGGTTTGTTTAGGATTAATTTGTTAGCTGCAAGCCAGAATTGAAGACCATTGAAGTTTGATGTAAAATTTACTCTGCGTATAGTTGAACACTACATGCGTAGAGTTGAACACTACATTCAGAAAAAAATTAAAAGGTCATTGATGAAAATAGAAAACAAAAGTGGACCTAAAGTTGAGCCTTGCGGCACACCTCGTTGCTGCACAGTTAAACTTGAGTTGTTACCTTGTATTGCAACACAATGTTTTCTGTTATGTAGGTAGGAGTTAAACCACAGTAGAGCATTACGGGAAAGACCAATAGAATACAGTTTGTCCGAGAAGCTAGTGATCGACTAGATCAAACGTTTTCGTTAAATCAATAAAGAATGCTCCTGTAATTTTGCCGTTATCAGATGCATATAATCACTGAAAAACTGATTTGTGAGTTTTAAGTGATCTGAACGATAACCGGACTGGTAAGGAGATAAAATATTCTATTTGGTGAGATAGTCGGACAGTTGTTTGTAGATAAATTTTTCAAAAATCTTTGCTATAGAGCAGATTATAGAAATAGTCTGTAGTTGTTAGGATTCAATTCACTGCCGGTTTTGTGCAACGGAGTGATACGTGAGCATTTCCAAATTGAGGGTATTTCATAAGTAGATAAAGACTAATTAAAAAGATCACAGAGTGGATGAGAAATGTGTCTTCAATGCCATCTAACCCAGGGCTGCTGCTCACTTTGAGATCATTAGTGGTAAAGAACTTCAATTGGTGTGATTTTCCTGAAGTAGAAGGAGCTGTGACAAGGTGGTGTATTAAATAATCAGGTGTTGAGTACAGACAGAGGAGAAATTATGGTTAAAAGCTTGAGCAACGGAAAGAGGATAGTGTAATATTGTGTTATTTACTTTTAGCAGATTGTTACGAAGTTTTATCTGGTCCATTTGTTCGTTTTTTTTTATCCACTTTTTCTCCCGTTTTCTATATTTTTCTCCCATCCCAATTTCGTATCATCCAATTCAACCCTCCCCTGTCACGAACGCCGTTTCTTGCCTCCCACAAGCCGGCTGCAATGTGGACAAAGTCATACATAGCACAAGTCCCCTCCGGTACTTGAGGTAACAGCAGTCGCATCTTTTCACCTGCGCAGCTCGATCTCTCAGTGGCGAGGAGTAACGCGTGGGAGGCTCACGCTGCCCCCGACACTTCCTGATTCTACTGCACAGGCGCACCAACCGACCTGTAGGAGTCGCTGTCCACAACGCCCGATCCCCACCCATCAGTTTCCCACCCCCTAATACGGCCAATGTGTATTAGTATGAACGACCAGCTAAACTGAAAGTAATGTGGAGCGCTGGGCTCGAACAGGCGAGCCCAGCGTCTCCGCATTCGTGGCGAGCGCCTTGCCCACTACGCCACGTAGCCGCCCTGTGCATTTGTTAATTGTTTAGGATTTTTTTTAATCCTGAGTGAGAGAATCTTTATAGTAATTAGTCATAGTTTTACTTTTATTTCTCAACAATCTGTATTTTCCCATTCCTCAGGACCTTTTGTCCTGCGAAATGAGGCCCAGGCCTCATCTCTCTCTGCTTGAATATATGAATTAAATCAGATGTGACCCAAGGAAGATGAATGCCCTTAACCTTCATGGTTTTTGAAAGGCGCATGGTTATCGATAATCTTTGTAAGTTCCAAGTGCAAGAAATTCCAGGAGTCTTGAGGTTTCTAAATGATTTGGTACCGGTCCCAATTGACTGAAAGCAATTAATAAATTGATCATATTAATTTTCTTGTATTGCCTAATTTGTATAAATTTGGGTGGAAGTTTGGGTAATAAAATTTTCCATGGTGTATTGTACTTGTGCTGTATAATAACAATACATTTTAATCTAATCTCATTTTGAGATCAGTCGCAAATTGCTTCCGCGCTACCCGTTGAATGGATCAGCATGGTGGATGGCAAAGCCAAACCTCTGCTGGCGGGGCTCGTCTGTATGCAAATGCATGAACGAGAACGTGCATTTCAGTTTAAGAATGAGTGACGTATTTCATTCATGGGAATCCAGTTGCAAAGATTTTGACGAGTTACGGAGACGTTGAGGAGGATTTCCCTAAATCTGTTATAAGATGTTGTTAAGATATTTACCAAGGCACTTACAAACATGTTCGAGAATGAGGACCATTGTCTGTATGCGTGTTGTTGTCAAGGCTGTTGCTAGCCTATGATGCTAGCTTGAGGAGCTTTCCATGGTGTTGAAAGGTACACTTGGTAGGTGTGCCGAACACTGAAATAACCCCATCCTAATGGAAACGCCTAGGGCACACGCATAAGCGCATACATGTGCGCGTGCATGAACGTGCACTACACCCCCAGTTTGGGGGTTTGAAAATATAAAGAAATGTATATTCATCTTTATATTAGTTCAGTAATTTAGTTTTAGGTAAGAAAAAGGTTAATCTTAAACCGGATTTTTCCCGATCAGACCTTTTGATGAAACTTGGACTAATTTAAATGTTGCATTTCTTTTATATTTACAGAAAAAGCATTTGATGAGTTTTATAATGTGTTTTAGGGGCGTGTATAAATGACTGCGATGTTGGGTCTCTCCCAAGAGCAGAGGTAGTACGTACCTCTTTAATCAGGCTGGCTACGTACAGCGCAGTAAGAGGAGTCTGTTCTGCCACCTTCATCACCACTGTGTTACCAGTCGCCAGAGCAGGACCGAGCTTCCAGGCCTGCATTAGGAGCGGGAAGTTCCACTAGAGACAGAGAGAGACTATATAAATATAACAAACAGAAAAGTAACATTTTTAAAAAAACAAAAAAGGTGTCTGGCCTTTGAATGGTCGACCTGACCAGAGAGAAGTTGACTATCCGACAACCTGATGACTATCCTGGAGAGCTTTGTTTTGTTTTTAAACCATGAGACGAGGTTAAAAGTAAGTATGCTCTCAATGAGACTTGTAGACTTTAGTGTTTCACCAGACAGAGTTTGACTGTCTCCATCCTCCAGCCAGTCTCCCCCTTTTAGAAGACACATTTAGGCATTTCAGGGCTCAGGTCAAGGTTAGGAGAGTAATCGATTACTCGCCGTTTCAACAGAGTGGTTTTTGAGGGTGCTCGATTTCTTTACATTTATTTTTGTATTTAGTCACCACCAAATATGTCCACCAAAATTATCACTGAAATTCCCCGAGGCGTGCATTTTTGCAGGAAGACAACACTGGAAGCTGTGGAGCATGAGAGTGGAAGCATTTAACCATGAAAGGTTTGTTGTGTTGGAATACAGCTAGCTTAGCGTTATATAAAAGATAAAAACAGAGGTTTGTGTTTATACATTTCCAAACTGTGCCAACATCATGTTACCCACTTTGCGTAGCGCTCATAGACTATTGATACAGACAGCCGTTCCATGAGCGGAGAGACCTGCTGCAGACGGACTGGAGGTAATGTTATTATTACAAATGGTAATAGACTATAAATTGACTGACAATAAGCATTAACCTCTTAAGCCCGAGCCCCATTTTCTGAAAATCCGCCAAAGAATACATACCCAAGTAAATGGAAGATTGCTCCACTTCTACAAGTCCATTTACATGTTCTTGGTATCTAGGGACATCTATGGATCTCAGGGAATGTATTCCCAGTGTCAGAAATATTGTGTGTTACTAGGCTTGAGTAAATTGTGATGAAACGAGAATATAATCTTTTCTCTTTTCATCTTTGAAGGTGAATAACACCATGCTAAAAATGACCAGACATGAAAAATCATTGAGCACCTTCTTGAGATCACGTGTACAAAAAAAATCAAAGCAAATGAATAAAGGAAAGATGATTAAACAGGAGATTTTGTAGAGACTGTACTGAATTCTGCCATCCGGACACATGCAATTTGAGATAGGAATAGATTATAGAATATCAGGGCCCTCATTTATCAACGTTGCGTACGCACAGATATGTGCGTAACCCGTGCGTACGGTCATTTCTAAGCAAAGTGTGGGACTTATCAATTTGAACTTGTGCTTGACTTTGTGCGTATATTTACGCACAGCCTCGACCGTGCGTTCCTGGCGCCCGGTGGTAGAATATGAATATTGCAACGCGGAAATAAGCTTCCGTGCATTAGTGTCAACACTGGCGTGTTCTGTATGGCCCGTAATTCATTATAGTTCATTGTAAAATAGCGACAGTAGTGTAATTATTGTCAAACCCTATAAATATAGCATTTGGAATAAGTCTCTCTCCGAATGAATGCAGCATGGTTTATATATAGTGTTATCGGGTGCACTGACTGCGTTCGCGGGGAACTGTTTTCAGAGATAGCAGATAGGGATGAATGAATGAGGGGCAGTCTAATTGCAGAGAGAACATAATATTAACGGGTATAGTTATATATAGTTTTAGCCCTGCAAACACCGGCATGTATCCCCATTCATTAAAGCTCTGGCATTCTTGCCACACGGCCCACAGAGACCTCTGGCGCTGAAAGTGTTAAGAGGTTAAGTGTTGGGTATGTCTGTGGGACATAATAAAATCTGTAGCCTGTGTGTGATTCTGCATAATCAGGGCTTGAAATTGTGACCGCTTTGGTCGCATATGCTCCCGAAATTTAGTCTGTGCGACCTCAAAATATAATTGGGACTCGGGAGCATTTGTGATTGTGCAAATAATTGTTCTGGTGTGACCTCCTCCCACATGTACATTCGCTAGTTTGTACACTCAGTATGTGCCTTGTGAGTTGACAGTGACCATTCTAACCAATCAAACGTGAGCTTGACGTTCTTACCTTTAATGCCGATTTTAGATTGGTTAAGATTAGCCTTCAATCTCTCGCTTTCGTGGTCTGTCTAACAAAATAGTCATGTAAAATAAAAACTGCAGTGTGTTTTGGTCTTACGATAGATGGGCCCTGTGGCTTGTTTACCGACATCTGCTACTCTTCTGTCCTGACTGCCCATCGTTAGCCATTATAACAATTAGCTAACGTTAGCTTAACACTTTGATCGCCATGGTTAAATTCATAATTTACCATCCCTCGCCATCTCTATTTGTCTATGGAGAAGTTCCCCTTCTTTGCAGGGCTATAACTTTTTAAATTGTATTGCTAAATTGACATTATTATGGCCCATTCAATGTCCTATATCTATTGTTCAGGGTGTAGCAACGTTATACTTTTTCATTCACATATTCATACTAAAATATGGTCTAAACGTATAAGTGTTTTTATCGTTTTCTGCAGCTTTCTCCAGAACTTGATTTATAATCCCAAATGCATTATATTGATGATCAAATACAGTTTGGTAGCGATCGGTGCCAGATAAAAGATTTCAACTGGAGGTACTTCTAGAAGTTACTACTCATCATCTGATGTTGACCGGATGGGCGGGGGGGGTCGTTTATAATTCCGTGGGCAACGTTATATCATTCATCTAGTGTGGGTCATATGATCACCGTGGCTTCCTCGCGTCGTTGGGGGATGAGCGTGGAACAGAATCTTTTCTATTATGGGATGGAGAAATACCGGATCCATTTCCAGGTTGTATAATAGTATATACGTCCAAATCATGTTGTTTATTGAGTTAGGGTGAGCAATCGATTATCCAGTGTGTCAAGATGGAGTCCCGGGAGCTATAGCGAGTGGTCGGACCGAATTTGGATGAGCACCAGTTTCCTGTTTCCGGTTTGCCGTTTTGGCGATCTGCCGATCAGCCACCAGATGGCGCTCTTGAACCGTTAAGAGTTGAGTGGAGATCAGCAGTATATCTCAGGTCCCCGGAGGAGAAATATGATTTCGATCACAGATTTTTGAAATATTGATATCAAAGACGAGTTACGGCGTCTTCGGCAGAATGAGCATGGCGGGGAAAGACGAGTTCCAGCGTTTTCGGCGATTAAAGTGTTAATAACATTAAATGGGTTACAAATATGTCGAACTATGGAAAGAGTAAGCCGACCACTAAAAAGAAAACCCACCGTGGCAGCGAGAGCGGGACCACCTAAAGAAAGTTGAGTGGTAGTTTGGAGATAGCGGTGTTTCAAGAGACTGGCTATAGTATGATGCTGGGCTGTAGCGATTAGTTGTTCCGTGTGCCGCAAGTATGTCAAAAAGAAAAACAGAAACAACGTTTTGTCATCGGTAGTAAATCAATGAAGCTGGAATCAATTTGTGATAAAGAACAGAGCCATCGTCACATTGGCTGCATCATGTCTGTGTCCCGGATTCAATCGGAGCCTCTCCTCAAGACCCTCTGTGGCTAGGCTAACAGCCATGTCAGAGCAGAGGTGGAAAGTGAGCTACACTTTCTAACAACCTGCCCACTGTACCAAGATATCAGAGACATATACTTCCCATGAATTGCAAACACCCAAAGAGAGTTTGAAAACATGACAAATAACGGAAAACTCCCATACCTACTGGGTGGAGTACAGCAATGTGCAACTGTACAGAAAAGGACATCCCAATTTTTTTTAAGCAACTCATTACTTTTGGGTGTAAGTAACTAGTAAAGTAACTGAGTTACTATTTTTCAGTAACTAGCACAACACTGTATATATATATATACATGTGTCATATGTACAGTATATGAGTCTTATCTTTTAAGTTAGTCTTTACATATATGAGACTAAAAAAAAAGTGCTACCAAGTAAAAAGGTTAATTTTGAGCCCTGATAATGTCTCGTTATTGCTGCTGTGCTTTAAGATGAGTTCTAAATATATATTTCCATAAACAATTACTCAAATACTACTCTGGTAAAACATTACTTGTGCCCGTCCCTAGTCAGTGTCAAGACATGCTGCGCCTCTGGAGCAGGTAGGGGTTCAGTGTCTTTCTCAAGGACTCATTGTTTGAACCTCACCGGTATGATCTGACCACAGACGCCCACTGGCTCGTGTCTCGTGTAGCAGAAGTAATCTCCATCGATGGGGATGGTCTTTCCTTCCCACTTATCAGCCCAGCCTGCGTAGTACCTACACACATAATATATATACACACACATGTAATACATTGCACACACAATCACATTTATACCACCAAAATCTATTATATCATAATGAAGTGGAACAGAAATGGTATGAAGTATTCCATCCGTGTGTGTGTTTTACCGGAGACATTTCACCACGGTGGGGATGTCAACCATGTAGGAGATGGCGTATGGCTTTCCGTTGTCCAGAGTCTCTAGTTCCTATGGCAACAACAACACACGCATTTTAGTTTCTTAATGTCAACAGTCTCCTCACCTCCCTTACCCTCTCCACTCCTACCCTTGGTAGGTTTGTCATGCTGTCAAGCTGAGGCCACTAGGGGGCAGTGTGAGGTCAGAAACAAAAGAGTGTTAAAGTGAGGTCATGTGATATCTACTAACTCAGCTAGTGACTATACTGTTTATAGTATAATGTAGTGATAGTATCATTACAGTATAATGTAGTAATATTATGGTTATAGTGTAGAAACTGCATGGTTATAGTTCTAGTGTAGTAATAGTATTGCACTTTACTACATTTGCATTACATATTAATTACACACGTTACATGTGCACTCTGGTTGGATGCCAAACTTATTTTAGTTGTACTGTACTTGTGCTGTATAATGATAATACATATGAATTGAATCTAATAGTATGGTTATAGTAGTGGAGTAACAGTATGGCTATTGTGTAGCAATAGTATAGTAGGCCATAGTATAGTGGTACTGTAGTGAAAAAAAGATTAGTCATGTAGTTTAACCTGTTAAGCCCTAGCCATATTTTCAGAAAATTCACATACCTAAGTAAATGGAGGATCGCTCCACTTCTACAAGGACCATTTGCATGTCCCTGGTATCTAGGGACATATATGGACCTCAGGGAATGTATTCCCAGTGTCAGAAATATTGTGTCTGTTACTATGCTTGAGTAAATTGTAATGAAACCAAAAAAAGAGAATATCAATTATTATAAATGTTTTTCCTCATTAGACAGTGAATAACGGCATGCTAACATTGACCAGATGTGAAAAATTGCCACAGAGCTCATTCAGCACCTTCTTGAGATCATATGTATAAAAGATCTAAGCAAATTAATAAAGGGCAGACGATTTACAGGGGGTTTTGTAGATAGAGTACTGAATTTTGCCATCCGGACACATGCAATTTGAAATATATAAATTACCTTATTGGCCATGTGATACATCTATGGATTGGGCCAAATCTCCCCTTTTCAATGGCGGAGTTAAATCTGGATTTAGTACCACCAGGCGCCCGTGACGGTGCAGAAAATACCGTGAATGAAATAGATGGAAGATTTACAGTTACTTTTTTTTATAATGTCCATAGCTCCGCCATTTATCAGATTGAGATGCGGTTCTATGTTATGGCAATAATGTTCAGGTTTGTTCGACCTAAGATATAATCACAAATATAACATCAGGATTTTTGCAAATAATCAACAGCTTTGACAGAGGCTGGTGTGAGCTGGGCAGTGTAGTTTTATGAAATTTTAATGTCCATCAAAAGCCCTGGGTCTCCTCCCTTTAGGGCTGACCTTCAAAGCTTTTCATGGCAATCGAAGCTTCGGGGCCGAGATTAGATTTTAATTCGAAGCTTCGAGAAGTTTTTATTTTTTATCCACTTTTTCTCCTAATTTTCTATTTTTCTCCCATCCCAATTTCGTATTGCCAATTCTCCCCTCCAGTGTCTTGAACGTTGCTAGACTATGCCCCCCACTGGTCGGTTGTAGTGAGGATAGAAGCCTTGCATCACATGTACCCTCTGGTACACGAGGAGGCAGCCTGTCGCATCTTTTCACCAGACAGCGCGGACTCAGTGGCAAGGAGTAACACGTGAGATGCGCACGCTGCCCCCGATGTCACCCAACCAACCTGTAGGAGTCGCTGTCCACAACGTCCAATCCCCACCCATCGACTTTCCACCCGCTGCCAAATGAGCCAGTACAATGGCCGGCCCAAGTCGAAGGCAATGCTGAGATTCGATACCGGAGTCTCTTGAATTGGTGACGAGCACAATCTCGGCTACGCCACCCAACCGCCGGGGATACAATTATTTTTTTATATATATCTTTTTATCTTATGTTGTGGGACTTGTACAGCATTGGTCAACTTTGTTGTTTTTAAATGTGCTCTATAAATAAAGTGGGTTGGATTAATTAATTAAATGAATAATGTCGGGAGCTGCGCTGCCTGGGCGGCTTCTCTCCGTTACACAGCCAACAACATTACATAATTATGTTGCAACCTTTGTTCATTGCAGGTGGGATAAATTATAAAAATAATTCACTTTTTTTTTTGGAATTTTGTAGTGCTGAAAATATACATGTTGACTGCCATTTTGACAGGGTTAGGGTCTTTACTCTTGGCTACATTTGAAAAAGAAATGCAACATTAATTAATACGGACTGTATTGATCTATTTATGACACAATAGTAATTTTGTATCCGGTACTTAAACCAGATTATCCCCCTTTGGTCCTGTAGTTAGTAAAACAAAAATATTGGCAATCTGTTCTAGTGAGGTTTTGGATCGTCTTACAGCAAGGTAAGCGGCATCCCTCTCGATGGCATCGGCCAATCGGCTGAGCAGCAGGCCACGGTCAGAGGCATCCATCCGTCGCCATGGAGACCCCAGCCTGAAGGCATCACGAGCCGCTTTCACTGCTCTGTCCACATCAGTCTGAAAAACAAACACTTTAATACAGGCCTCTACCATCTGTTAAACCCTTTAACTCAATCCCCGCCAACAACGAGTATACTCGTTATTGGGCGCCATGCGTTGAATGCCAACAACGAGTATACTCAGATATTTTCCCTTTGATCCCCGCTCTACAGAGTCGCCCGGAGCGCTCCGAATCACTGTGGCACAGCCACATACGCTGGAACTGCAATGCCGATCGAATCTCACCAGATGGCAGTATCATCTACCATTTGAACTCTGATAGGAAGGCAGCAGTATTGTCAATGAATGCATCAAGGCTCGCTCTGTTGGAGAGGAGCTCTTCCAAAGCAATCGCAAGCAGATCCGCTTGCCTCAAACCTATAGTGTAATCACGATTGCCGATGGGATCATTGGAATTATTCTTTTTGGATTACCTTCTGGCTAAGGTAAGGACCCTTATCCGAGTAATTATACATTCGTCAAAAATAGCTGGTTCAGATATGGTTAATCCAGCTGCCCTGTGATTTATTCTTCCAATATCTGCGTAATTTCTTATCGTACAAATATTGATATTTATTTTAATTATGATTATGTAATTAATTACAAGGAGGCCTGTAGGGTTGACATGAAGGAATCACTATGATTCCTCCCAAATAAAGCCATTAAGAACACAGTCTGTCAAGTTAATACAATTTTCAATCAATCATGAGTGTGCTCCTCAGCGCTCTTAAATTCTGCTCTCAGCCACGGCTGAATCCAATCTCAGGGAAGTTTCGGGAATCTCCTTCAGCCCTAATATGTCGCAAATACGCCCGAGAGGAAATTTCTTGTCGTAAATCCATTCGGGAATGAGACCCATTGATACATTATTGATATTATTTTGTACATGCTATATTCAGTATGTTTGTATGCCAGTGGTGATGCTCTAAACTCAATTTTGTTGTACCAACAATGACAATAAAGATTCTAAGGAAAATGTTTCTAAAAGATGCAATATAGTAAATTGTCAAGTGTTATTTGTGGAAAAACTGAAGCCTAGTGGGAGGGGCTACCAGAGATAAAAGGGCTGCCTTTGCTCAAGGATGTCAGTCTCGAGTTGGCTGAGTTAGAGAAGGTAGCTGAAATCTGATCTTGAAAACCAGAGTAATGTTCGATTGTTCTTTGTTGAAAACCAGAGTTGAGGAACTCATTGTGTAACTATAATATTGTATGTATAGAGTATTTTGTTTCCCCTTTCACTTTTTTTTGTAAATATGCGTGTACCGTATATGCATTTGTATATACGAGTCTGTGTTTACATGTTTGTATGCATGTGTATATATATATATATACACACACACACGTGTTTATGCGTGTAAAGGTACACATATCCGTACCGAACCGAATGGCTGCGTACCAAACGAATACAGCGGTATGTTAACCACTAATGACCGCCCACCGGGGGCTGTTTTTTCACAATCTAATATAATTATTATATATTTCTCTCTTTACAAGTCCATTATTAATTTCAATATAGAATATTCGTTGACAGCCCTACAAGTACAATTAGTTACTGCACACTACATCACCCCTGAGTGGAACATGGAAAGCCAAACTTTCCCCCACTGTACCGAAAACCCGTACTGAACCGTGATGTCAAAACCGAGGTACGTACCGAACCGTGGTTTTTGTGTACCGTTACACCCCTAGTGTATGCGTATGTACCTTGTCGGCCTCTGCGACCTGACAGATGACCTCTCCAGTTGAAGGGTTGATGGTGGGGAAGGTCTTCCCGCTGCTTGCGTCCTGCCATTGGTTGTTGATAAACAACTGAAACAAGAACAATATATTAGACAACAGATTTCAGCAGAACAAACCTGACAGGCTAACAGACTAGGACTGACTATATTATATCAGTATGGAGAGCCTCGTAGAGTGGTGCGATAACAATCACCTCCAACTCAACATCAGTAAGACTGATGTAAGGAACTGGTGGTAAGACTACCAGCGAAGTGTGGAGGCCTTTTGTTTGCCCCAAACAATAACATCTAAGTGAGAGGCCAGGGGCTACAGCTTCCACCCCTCTCTATACTTAAGCTCATTGTCTTCTCTTGTATGAGGGGTGGAAGTAACAAATTGATAAATGAATGTGTAACAGATTAAAATTAGGGATGTCGGATATTATGGGCCGATAGGCATAAAAATGTGATATCGGAAAATATCTGTATTAAAAAAAAAAAAAAAACTTTATTTACCCAGGCAAGCAAGTAAGAACAAAATTATTTTATTTATAGTCAAAGTATGCATAATGTTGTGTTAATTGCACGACAAGAGATGTGCAATGTTAATTACCTGAAATTATTCAGCTTTTTTGGGGGGGGAAACCCTGCATATATCGGTAGATATCGGTATCGGAAATTAAGAGTTGGACAATATCAGTATAAAAGCCAATATCGAGCATCCCTAATTAAAATGCAATCAAATAGTCACTTGATGAATTAGCAAATGATTTTTTTTTAAGATTTATTTTTTGGCGTTTTATCGCTTTATTTCTACTGGGCAGTCCAGTAGGGAGAGACAGATGAGGAATGGGAGACAGAGTAGGGGGAAGACATTCTGCAAATAACGATGGGTTCGGGAGTCGAACCCGGGTCGGCCGTGTCGCGGCTGAGCACGCTATGTGGTTCGCCACTGGGGCGCCCGAATTAGCAAATGATTTAATTAATTCAGAACCAAACTGAATAAAACATCAATAAAATAAACTAACAATCCAACACATTTAAATAAACTAGTTTTATCTAATCACCTTGAAATTCAATTCAGTGCGCCGCAATTCCATTCGCCACCACTTTCATAAATGTGTTACTTCCACCCCTCATAGTGGGCGGGGTAATTTGATTGACACATGGAGCACAAACCGTTAACAACGAAAGTGTCCAGGGCGGCTACGTGGCGTAGTGGGCAAGGCGCTCGCCACGAAATGCTGGAGACGCTGGGCTCGTCAGTTCGAGCCCAGCGCTCCACATTTGCTTTCAGTTTAGCTGGTCATCCGTACTAATACACATTGGCCGTATTAGGGGGTGGGAAACTGATGGGTGGGGATCGGGCGTTTTCCTACAGGTCGGTTGGTGCGCCTGCGCAGTAGAATCAGGAAGTGTCGGGGGCAGCGTGAGCCTCCCACGCGTTACTCCTCGCCACTGAGAGATCGAGCTGCGCAGGTGAAAAGATGCGACTGCTGTTACCTCAAGTACCGGAGGGGACTTGTGCTATGTATGACTTAGTCCACATTGCAGCCGGCTTGTGGGAGGCAAGAAACAGCGTCCGTGACAGGGGAGGGTTGAATTGGTTGATACGAAATTGGGATGGGAGAAAATGTAGAAAAAGTAGATAAAAAAAACGAAAGTGTCCTCGATTTGGTGAAAGTGGTGGCGAATGGAATTGCGGTGATTTAGATAAAATCAGTCTAGTTCAGTGGTTCGCAAGCTACCTCTAGGTGGTGCGTGACATGAAAAGGCTAATGGCGTTATTTTCCAATTATTTTTATAACTAATATACATTATTTCAAATGGGGATTTTCACTGTGTAAATCATGAAATTCAAGAAACGTTTTAATAAAAAAAACGTACGTTTTAATAATAATAATAATAAACAATGTCTCGGGCGAGGTGCGCTTCGTCTGTGCTGATGCGCTCCGCTCTGCCTGGAGTCTGTCTCTTCAGGTCTCCTAATATGCGGGCTTAACAGCGGGCCGATGACAGTAGCGAGCGCGAGCCAGTGCATTAATAACTTCCTGCCAAAAGCGCGGGACCAGCGCGGGATTGTGGCACTTACAACATGCAGAGCTGGCTAAAAACAGGGAAACTGTCAGGTGAATCTAAAGTCAATAAAAGTAATGAAAGAGGACAGGAGGAATTGGAGGCGAGAGAAGCGGAGAGCAGTAGAGTGGAGACAGAGAGTGATGATGACAGCTGGAGCACAGACACAACAGCCCGGCCCTCCACCAAGAAAACAGGGTAATAATGACAACGATGTGTGTTAGTGTTCTGATAACGACTATTGGTGAAGCGATGTCGAGATTCATTTGGTTTGGCAGCGAGAGCTAGATTTGCGAGAAGCATTCAGCCGCAGAGCAGACAGTTGTGCGCGCACAGTGCAATACTCCAATTCAGCCATTGGCAATTCTGCTGAGCTTCCCCAGACCGGGATGAGAGCGCTGCTGGCTCTGCGGCTGCATACTATTGGTATGTGCTTCGTTGGGACTGGGAGGCGGAGATATAATAGTCATCACGCAACGTTTATATTTCACGATAATGTTGCCGTCTCTCTGCCAAATTTCAATGTCCAATATAACGGGATTCGTTAGCTCATAAAAATTTGATTATAACAGTTGTTTATTAATGTCGGCTGACTGCCCACAGACACCTATTTGATTTAAAGTCAGCAGCAGCACGGAGTCTCTGGACTTATTTATTTATTATTTTTTATGTTTGCATTGGGGGGTGCGCGAGCTAGGTCGGCAGGTGACAGGGGGTGCGCGGCCAAAAAAGTTTGGGAACCGCTGGTCTAGTTCATTTAAATTATGTTCGATTGTCATTTCATTTTATTGCTGAATAAATAAATATTAATATTTAATAATATTAAATTAGCCAATTCATCAAGTGACTATCTGATTGCATTTTAATCAGTTACACATTAATTTATACATTGGTTACTTCCACCCCTCATACTCTTCCTCTTCCTCCTAGCTGGCCATAATGAGAGCACTCCTCTTAGCCAAAGGTCATTTAATCTACATGTATTTTGTACCAATTGTTTACCATTAAACCTATTTTGATCAGAAGATCCGTCTACGACATAATTGATGATTTTGGTTCCAGATATTGAGACTTCAGAACCTGCTGTTTTTTTCCATCCTGAGATGGGAGAGATTGTCTACAATTATTCAGAGGTGAGGAAACCTTCTCCTTATACCCCACCTTTCTGCAATAACATGATGAAAGTTGACTGGCGGACAGAACTTGGCTGAGAGTGAGGTTGTATATACGCACGGATTAATCATTATACAGTACTTGGTTAAGTAAAGTTGGGCGTTGGTGAGAGCGGGTAGGTGCTTGAGTGTGTGTATGCAACTCAACCCATTAAATGTTATCTGTATTGCATGTCTTTGTGGCCAAGTGCCAGGTGGGCTGCTATAAATGTAGTTGAGGGCGGCCATGAGCATGGTTGGTTCAGCAACTGTTGCTGAATGCATTACAAGCTATGACAATCTACATCCCGGCCTAAACCCACGGTATTTACACTGCCGTTACGTTGTTTAGAAGGGAGATGGCAGCCAGGGTGAAGGGAGATGGCAGCCAGTTCCCTTCACCCTATCACCTGGCTGCAATCTCCCTTCTAAACAATGTAACAGCAGCGTAAATACCGTGGGTTTAGGGCATTGAACTGGGCAACAGAACTGGTATATGGTTTCTTTTGGATGATGCAAGTGTTCAAGGTATGACTGTGTGCGATTAGTTAGTAGTGTAATGCAGTAATTCAGTGCCGCTCAATGAGAGTCTTCAGCCTCCATCCACTGAATGTTTTGTTGTCCTTGTGTGTATCGTGACTGTGTCATGGGGTTATCTTTAAGTAAGTGTGAGGTTGAGAGAAGCATTTAAGGAAGCCTAGAGGCTATTCAGGAGGAAACTAGATGAGGATGTGAAGACAATAGTGAGCATGAAAGATTAGCTATGTTTGAATAATAACCAACATATGAATTTCTGTTCAGTGACTTAAATTCACAGACAAATAATGAATGTGGTATAAAGTGAATAATTAATGATAACAATGAAGCAAACAAGTAGGTGCAATGTAAATATTGTGCAAGCAAAGAGCTGAGAATTGGAAAAGCACAACTGGACCAAATCCCACCAATTAACTGGACTGGGATGAATGAGTCACTAATGCAGAGGCCTGCATTAATACTAGAGAATAAGCACCGTTGGATGAGAGAAAACAGATGAGTCAGCTTTCAACCATTATAGAAAAATCATGTTCACCCTCTTAACACTTTCAAAGCCGGAGCTCGTGCAAGCTTTAGTGCCTTGCCACCACCCACTTCAATGATAGTTTATTTTGCAAACGCTTTGAAGATACAGCTAATAGTATCTGTAGCTGAAGATATAGCGAGCAGAGCTGGCGAGGGAACGCAAGTGGACAGAAATAAAAAATCTTCAACCTGAAGACCAGCTGATTCTTAAAACGAGATGATTGTGGACTTCAGGAGGTCGGGGTCAAGGACTACAGCCCCCTCAGCATCGACGGGGCACCGGTTGAGAGAGTGAACAGTTTCAAGTACCTCGGAACCCACATATCCGAGGATTTGACATGGACCACACACATTGACAGTGTTGTGAAGAAGGCACGACAACGCCTCTACTTCCTCAGGCGCCTAAGAAGTTCCAAGTCAGTTAGAAGATCCTTAGGAACTTCTACTCATGTACAATAGAGAGTATCCTGACTGGCAACATCACCTCCTGGTTTGGGAATAGCACTGCACAAGACCGTAGCAGACTACAAAGAGTGACACGTTCAGCCGAACGCACAATTGGAGGGGGGCTTCCCACCCTCCAGAACATTTACAACAAGCGGTGCAAGGGGAAGGCTAAGAGAATTATTAAGGACTCGAGCCACCCGAACAACTGCCTCTTTGAACTGCTGCGGTCAGGCAAGCGATACCGGAGTCTTAAGGCGAGCACAGAAAGACTCAGAAGAAGCTTCTATCCCCAGGCCATCAGGCTGCTAAACGAACAATAAACACTATGCAACAACCATCAAATGCACACACACCCACACTCACTTAAACAAACACACTGCAGCACCCACTCTCCACACTTTAGATCACACACTTTATATTTATTGATAAAGTTTTTTTCACTACAACTCGTACACCTACTGTAAATTGTACCTAAATTGCACCTCATCCCATTTCTGCCTTGCACTATATAGTATTGTATATTAGTACACTGCACAGTATTGTATATTATATGGTAACTCAGTTACGTCTATTCTGCATCGAACATTGTACATATGTCTAAACTGAACACTGACCTCTTTTTTTACTTCTAATTTACATGCTATACTATGTTATTTTATTTCATACTTATCTTGTCTTGCACAGTCTCTGGAGCGTAACAGTAAGAAGCATTTTGTATAAAAGTATTCTGTACTTCTGTATGACAACTATTAAAGAAACTTGAACTTGAACTGAGACATACCACACAATGCAGCGCGAGTATTGCCGTATTGACCATGTTTGGCTCTACATATGCATGTGGGCAGTCATTCTCGCATATGAGGAACATTAAGACCAACCTACGCTCACGTTTAACTGATGGAAGCCTCAACGCCTTCATGAAGCTCAACCTCACCACGTATGAACCAGACTACAAGGCCATCAGCAAAACCATGCAGCACCAGAAGTCGCATTAAAAGTAAGACATATTTAATGTATTATACGTTAAAAATACTATATGGCTCTAAATGAAATATATTTAGAAATATTTGGCTTTTATGGCTCTCCCAGTCAAAAAGGTTCCTGACCCCTGTAAATGATAGCGCCCCCATCACTTCAGGCCAATTAAGGTAATCATATTTATTGGAGAGCATTTGCACACAACTTCCAATAATCTGTCAAATTGCATGTTGCTACCAAAGCCCAGTGATTAACCATCTCACGGGAATTTGCATAAACATTTCCGACGAATAATAAACGAAACCCTTCGGGCTTGAACCCCTAATAACTATCCTCCTTTCTTTAACTTTAGTTGGTTATACTAATTAGTTCTAAATAATGACTTGCAGCTTTGCAGAGTTCCTGAGCAAAGTGCAAACAGACCAACACACGGAACTAAAGTCACTTAACGTGTCAACAAGCTGCTAAAAACAAACCGCAAGTTTACTTCCGACAGAATAATAGCATAGATCTCCATTTATGTGACTGCCTCTGCAAGTTTACTTCCGACAGAAAAATAAACCGTCGTGTCGTTTTTATTTATTCTATCTGCATACTTCTCTGACTGTATCTCTGTGACTAGCGACGTGCAAAGAGCCGTAGGTCAGTTCGGACGACGGTGGGTTGGGTTCTGACCTGGTTAAAGTGGACCTCGGGCTGGCAGTTGGGAGCCGGGATGGCCGCAGCAGAGTAGCGGCAGGCAGGGTGTGCAGAGCGGGCAGGGCTGCAGGCCAGAGCCCGGGTCAACACGGTACGGAACATGCTGCTGCCGGATCCCTTGCTGCAGGAGAGAGAAGAAGGAGGAATGTAATGTGTACTGATCGCTGGACTTCACCTATGGCGCATGCGCACTTAAATACTCTGTGGCCTAGCTGGAACTGAGCCAATCACATTCGAGTTTAAGCCGGTTTAACCCTTTACTCCAATAGGGGGTATCTGCAGAGCCGCAGAGCCCAATAGGGGGTATCTGCAGAGCCGCAGAGCCAGGCTGGACGGGTATAAGTGGTCTGGACAAGTAGTTGCGAATGGGGGGGGGGGGGGGGGGGGGGGGGCGGGGTTCGTCTCGTTTACATAGGTACATTATACATAGACAGTAATGTTACATCTAGACATGTAATAATAGAGTAAACTTGTACCCATACAGTGTTACATCTAGACATACCAGATCTAGTAATAATAGAGTAAACTTAACTTTCGTCTCAGTAACAATGTTCATAAAGTGTTGAGTGCTACAGTGTAGGTTAGTTTATTAGGACAATTCCACCATTGTGGGGCAAGGACTAAGAATAGGCGACTTCTCTTTGATGACCCGACTTCTCTTTGATGACCCTCCCGGAGGTTGGATAGGAGTAGGAATAAACTGTACATATACAGCACTGTTTGAACCTGGCACACAACATACTTCACATGTCATTTTTCTTTTTGTTATTCCACCATTGTGGGGCAAGGACTAAGAATAGGAGACTTCTCTTTGATGACCCGACTTCTCTTTGATGACCCTCCCGGAGCTTGGATAGGAGTAGGAATAAACTGTACATATAGAGCACTGTTTGAACCTGGCACACAACATACTTCACATGTCATTTTTCTTTTTGTGGAGACGAAGATGATGAGTACCGGTCTTCTCCTCAGACATAAAATCAGTTTTTCAATACAAGTACGACTCAAGACACAGAACATTAGTATGCAAAATAAAAAATGAACACAGATTTTGAGTGTGAATGAAAACTTTATTGCAACAAGATTGCAGAATGGGTACAATACAGTACGGCTCAATACACACAATTGTTAAGGGGATGCAGACCAGAGAAAGAAGTTTTGTCTTGTCTTCTCGTACTGAAAACGTGACTGTTAGCACAGAGACGGCTGCAGTTACACACAGGGCCATTTTCGTTTCGTTTTCAGGGTCAGTTTCGCTTTTCAGAACGCAACGTAATGGCAGGCAAGTTGCCCAGTCCACACGAGCGCTGGATTTAATATAACCATGATTGTATGTGCGCAGTTGCACTGTTCGGCCACACACAACCGGGGATTTGCTACACTGCAACCCCGGTCTTTGAAAACCGGAGTCCAGGGTGAAGTTTTGCGGTTTTGTGTGGGCATAGCAACCAAGGTTCCCAGTGTACAGCAGAGCTGTCGCAATTATTTCCCATGTTTACGGCAGACTGTAAAAACCAATAGCAAGTTAGCAACCGAGCGCGTGGTAGAGAGATTAGTGTCTCGTTTACATCAGGGTCATATCGACCCTGTACCCGTTGCTCTTGAAGGGCTATTAGACAAGTACAGTACAATGAGAGAGGTAGTGCGACTGTAACTGAGGGGTACAATTCCCTGACTGTATTGATAAGTATGGTATCATTAAACCACTACCGCTTTATGTACTTTAACTACTGGCCATACAGTACACGATATCTAAATATGATGAACACTTTCCCACATATGAAATCAGGTCCACACAAATGTAACAGTCGAATATTTAATATAGCAAAAGGTATATACAATAGTTACTTATTACATTTATGATTTGAATGCACTTGTAAGGCAAATGAGTATTCGTAGGCAAATCAACACTGAATGTCCAATCTCTGGTTACGCAGGAAGCAAGTATACAAACTGGTTCTTAGGGAATTATAGCGATGGTACTTAATGATTATAGCGGGGTATACTAAAGGGGTCCTGCCGGTTGTAAGTCAGTAGGGGGGGGGTTAGGAGAGCCGTCAGCTGTATCCCATCTGGCCAACGATTTCTGGGGAGAATTCAGGTACAGAACACAGTGCCCGCAGAATCTTGATCCACAGATGAATACACTTGGGCCCTCTTGTAGACGGTAGCTGTAGGCTGTAGGTCCACAACGAAGGAGAAGCGAGGCGACCTCGGTCTGGGTTGAGCGCCGTCTCACCTGGGCTCCTCTCGGGGGTAATTCCAACACTCACCGGTGTTGGCTGTTATCCGCTCCACAATCAAAGCACCAAAGCAAATAGATATTCCAAGCCGTATAGGGCTCAGCAGTCGTCCGGGTAGGTAATCCAATGTGCAGGTCCCCTCGGTCCTCGTCTAGAACTCCTCGGATGCAAGCACCACATGTGGTCTGCCCAACCTGGTTAAGCTTCTAGATAACACGAGGAGGCGATGGGGATGCTACTCACTTTAGAACTCTATACCGCACGATGCACCATACATAATAGACTATTATTAACTTAATAGAAATACGTCCCACTCGACGGTACAGTGCCAAACTATGACAATTCAGCTATTCATTTACACGAGGTCTCAATGCCTATTCTGGGGCCAAATAGACCATACTGCACCACACGCTGGTCGTGGGTGAGGCTTCACGTCTGTTACTAGGTTGGAGGGTAAAGGACTAAGGGTCTTCTACATTTACTTGCGCCATATTTATATGCGCGGTGAACAAATAGTACCATTCGTATTTCGGTAGCCGTATTCCTACGCGGAACCGGGGCTAGTAACGACATGTTCGTCGGCGCTATTGAACTTGACTCAAGGGGCTTGTCTGCTGGCGCCAGGTCCTTGTCCAATGAGAGAATGAACTATTATGGGCTGTAGTAGACTAAAGGGATATTCAGTGTATGAATATACAAGGGATATCGAACGATATACAAATACTATTAAATATATATCCATAAATAAATATATATATTCGGTTTAATCTGATCCTTCACAACAGCGACCTTCCACACGTTACTCTCCCAGTGAGAATCTGCGCTGCCAGGCTGGCCGCACATGCGTCGGAGGAAAGCATGAGACAGTCTCCGGCCTCTCGGACCGTGGTTAATTTGTGGACGCTCCAAAACAATAATGTGTGCCGTCACCACTGTTGTGCAGCTACTTTTTTCTTGTATTTATCTCTTACAATTCTTTAGAGTAAATTAGAATCCGACAAAATCTCGTTTTCCAGCGAGCCGAGCTACCTGACAAGGGACTGAAAGAAAGATGAGTCATCTGGGGTGACGCGTTTTGTTTTAAATGGGTGACTTTTCGATGTTGGTAAACACAGTCTTTTGTTGGTGGTGGCCTGTAGTGTGGGTGACCTCGACTTCGTTTGAGTAAGTGGAAGGTTTAATGTGGCCTATATATGGATTAAAAAAACTGAAATTAGTCCTACCTTTATGAGTATGTACCGTATACAAGAAACATAGCTACATTTAGCTTTTTGTTTACAATACAGGCTTTAAGAGACAACTGAAACAACATCTAACAGCCCTACGCCTGTATAACGGGTACGTCCTAGTACCCGTCACGAAATTCGACCGTGCCTCGAGTGGGAGTCGAGCCCCGAGCGTCTGCTCCGGGGCCAGTATAGCAAACCGCTGCGCCAAGAAGGGAATTCCCCTCTAAGCGCTCGGTTTATCTGCCTCTGGGTAGTGAGTTTTACACACTTCTATGTGCCGTAGTCACACTATCGCGGCACATATCCGTTACATTCACCCCCCCTAAACTCACACCACCCAAGGCATCCGGGTCAACGGCACCAGTATAACGGGTACGTCCTAGTACCCGTCACAAAATTCGACCGTGCCTCGAGTGGGAGTCGAGCCCCGAGCGTCTGCTCCGGGGCCAGTATAGCAAACCGCTGCGCCAAGAAGGGAATTCCCCTCTAAGCGCTCGGTTTATCTGCCTCTGGGGAGTGAGTTTTACACACTTCTATGTGCCGTAGTCACACTATCGCGGCACATATCCGTTACACCTGCACATTATGTACATGTAGACACACACATACCCATAGTTACTTTTATTTTTACTTTATTGTATTTTTAGTGACAGGAATATTAGTAGCCTATCAAATAGGTTGTAAGAGTATATGGTTTCTCACTGCTTGTGAATTGAGTGCATATTTAATATATAGTGTTATGTAATGTATATTGTACTGTATATGATTTCATTATGTTTAGGAATGCGGTATCATGTAATATGTTTGATAGAAAGTATATTGTCACTTTCAGATTTTTAATTCCACTTGGTTGCTTGTCTGAACATGTCTTATCTGTAACATGTTTATATGTTATGTGTGGACCCCAGGAAGAGTAGCTGATGTTTTGCATCAGCTAATGGGGATCATAATAAAATCATACTGTAAGAAAGAAGTACACAAACAGTCCATGCAAGGCCTCTATTTTTAGTGTCTATTGGTGTAGTACATGTTGATACATTCTGAAGAAATGTTTCAAGGAATGAAACATAGTATGTTTCTAGTCTACTACCTGTACCATAGTGGGGCATTGGTTTATACACATGGCCCATGGTGAGAACCAGTCCTGTGTAAATGTTGGTGTCATCTGTTTAGTAGCCCAAACAAGAGGAAACCATCGGCTCAACTCAGCATCATCAGAAAACATCTCTTACAAAAATGTATCCTGGCATTCCTATGATAAAAAATTATGCCATGTACCATTGATATCATGGTTTTAAAATGGACTATACCATGTTATTAATGGTTCCATTACATTTACTATGGCTGTACCATGGTACATCATTTATATAATGACTGGTACCATGGTTTATATATAAAAAAAAAAAAAAAAAAAAAAAAAAAGCACCTCGTGAAACACAAAAGAAACGATTGAGCTGCTGATCAGTTTGATCAAAAGTGTCCTTATTGGTAAATACTGCTCAGAAAAGTTAGGCCCAAATCTGTGATTTTATGTTGTATGACACACACATCTAGAGAAATTGTGACTAGATTTGAAGCATTAACATTACGAGTGGAAAGAGTGGAGAGAGCATGGTGTGGTGTATCAGTGCATTTGTTGAAGTCCAAACCATAGGGGATGCCTGATGAGCAGAGTACCATTTCAGCCAGATGTGGAGGCTGCATATCCTGCGAAACATGGAGGGAGAGGGGACCGGCGATGATCAGTATTGCTGAAGTCATATTTTAGACTTCCGATTCCTGGCGTTTGATGTCAACAATGTTATAAAAGCGTATTGTTGTTGTAATAATGTATTTAACATAGGTATGGGGTGGTTCATCTTTTTCATTATAATTATATGAGCCTGGAATGTATTATTTTTCGAATAGCATTTCCACTTTGAAAATGCTAAAATAAACATTATCCATGTGTATTATAAAGACCAATAATGTATTATTGATCAAGGTTCTAATACAGCAGGTGATATTCATTTACTGTATAATTGTGATGTACAAGCTAGAATTCTATCCAATCTAGCTACTTGTCAAGAAACTAAAAATCACAGGATTTTGACTGATATATAATTTGCAACTTAATAGCCATCCAAACTATGATTACAGTTGCTAGTCATTTATTAATCAATAAGTAAGATATACAATTCCATCTGCCGACAGACACCCCTACCTTGATAATATCTGTACAAACGAAATGTAGGACATTTTTAAATGTTTTTTTTTTTTTTTTTTTTTTTTTTTTTTTGTGGGGCGGCGTGGCTCAGGGGTAGAGCGGGGCGTCCAATGATCGAAGCGTTGGTGGTTCGAATCCCGCTCAAGCCCATGTCCATCCCATTGCCGTTGTGTCCTTGGGCAAGACACTTAACCTACTTGCCTCGTATGAATGTGTATGCATGTGAATGAATGTTGGTGGTGGTCGGAGGGGCCGTAGGCGTTGATTATTCGCCACGCTTCCGTGAGTCTGCCTCAGGGCAGCTCTGGCTGCAATTGTAGCTTACCACTAGTGATGGGTCGGTCATGAGCGACTCGTTCATAAGAGCCGAGTCATCGCCGTGAGCGTGAGTCGAATCGCTCACGTCTGGCAATGAGTCGGTTCACGCCCCCCCCCCCCCCCCCCCCCCCGGCATGCACAACAGACACACACAATGAACTCAACGGATATCGTCGATCGGGGGCTCAACTAGAGTCTGACACGTTTCTATGATAAACTGAATGAATAGACAGACATTGACACAGACAACTGAATGAATAGCATACTACTTATTTGGTTGTATAGGAGTCGAGTGGCGCTAATGAGTGTCTTTTGTCAAACAACAGTAGTCTATGAATAGGCTATGCTAACGTAACATGATGCAAATATGCAATTGATCACCCTCGTCCTAGAACTCCTTTTTTTTGTATTTTATTTTTTTATTATTTTTTATTATATAATCCTCCAACAGGCTCTTTTTTGTAAGTTGACTGGTTTGCACACCAATAATACAGTGCAATAATAGAATAGTAGAATAGATAGTAAAATTATGCAATAGAATGGCCAGAGTAAAATAGTGCTACAGTACAATCAACAGTCAGCGGGGTGTATTAGAAGGCTATGGTGAAGAGGTACGTTTTTAGCTTATTTCTGAAAATATTAAGATATCTAGCTTCCCTAATGTCCATAGGTAGTGTGTTCCATAACTTTGGTGCATAGTTAGCAAAGGCTGCATCCCTGATTTTCATCTAACATTGTAGATGATCGCAATGTTTATCCTTTGTATATAAGGAGGAGGACCTTGAAATCAATTCTAAATGTTACCGATGATTACTGATGTAAACAGGGGGATCCTGATGTAAACAAGACGAAAGTCTTTCTCTGGTCTGCATCCCCTTAACAATTGTATGTATAATTGTATGTAATTGTATAACATCGGCCACATTTTTTTAGCGCTTGCGCCGCACGCTCACGCTTCATATTTTGGCTTACAGAACTTCGTCCGGAAGTGTCAATGATCCGTGAGCCGTGAGTCGCTTACGTGAATCAGTTCATTGCGGTGAGCGTGTATCGAATCGCTCACTCACTGAAATGATCCGTTTGGCACATCACTACTTACCACCACCGGTATGACTGTATATGAACGAATAATGGACTCTGTGAAGCGCTCTGAGTCAGAGCAACAGTCAGTCAGAGAAGAGCGCTATATAAATCCAATCCATTATTATTATTAAATAGAGAATTTTAAAAAGGAAATAGCCGGCACTCCATAACCACTTTGATGAACAGCACGACCATGAGAATAATAATAGGAATAACTCTCTCATGACAGAGTGGATGGCTCTTAAAAGAGCCTTTGGGTTAATCTTCAGTGAACAGCATAGTTTACTTGGAGCTAGTGTACTTGGTCACAGCCTTGGTTCCCTCAGACACAGCGTGCTTCGCCAGCTCACCGGGGAGCAGCAGACGCACAGCGGTCTGGATCTCCCTGGAGGTGATAGTGCGGCGCTTGTTGTAGAGAGCCAATTTCGAGGCTTCTCCAGCGATGCGCTCGAAGATGTCGTTAACGAAGGAGTTCATGATCCCCATGGCCTTGGAGGAAACGCCGGTGTCGGGATGAACCTGCTTCAGGACTTTGTAAATATAAATGGCATAACTCTCCTTCCTGGACTTTCTGCGCTTCTTGCCACCCTTTGCAGTTGTCTTGGTGACGGCTTTCTTGGAGCCCTTCTTGGGCGCTGGCTTGGCTGGCTCAGGCATTATGATCAGTAGGGACTAAACAGCAATGAATGTGGAAACAAAAGCGCACTGCTGCCTCTTTATAGGCCAAATTATGCAAATACAGCTGCCTGGCTTCTTGTGTATGATTGGTTGGGAGGCTTTGTCGCACATTTCCCGCTCACAGGAAACTATTTGCGCGCAAAGCCATGATAACCCAATTATTATTTTAGCAAAACGCCATAGCCACACTTGATATTAAGCCAAACAATAATCGACATGAAACTGCATTTTTCCAAGACAATGCTCTCTGGGTGACATCTGTCACTGCTTTGACTTACAAATATATATATATATATATATATATACACAGACACACACACACATTCATACATATACACGTCTGTACATACCTGCATATAATCCTTTTTACATGTATTTGTCGTCATTTTTTGTAATTTAATTAATTTGCTGTAATCTATATATATATATATATAACCCTTACTATTTATACCGCTGTCCAGTATGACTTACTACACATCGTTTTTTTCAGTCAAAATTAATCATCACTTGACCGCATTTATAATTTTATATTATATCGTTAAGCCTTCAAAAACAGGCACAAAAACACTGCAGACAAACACATTAAACATTACTTCTAAACAGCATTGTACAAGTGTACCCATTAGTGAACACGGTCAAATGTTATGCATTACGTGTTTATCGTCTTCGTTACACTTGTGTCCGAGGTAGCGAGACAACGTAAGTTAGACAACCAAATTGTATTTGGACAAACGGAAATATTGCATCTTCAAGAAGAGGTGGGTGGCTCTGAAAAGAGCCTTTGTGGAGTTTGTCGAAGAGGCTAAATAATTTACTTCTTGGCCGCCTTCTCGGTCTTCTTGGGCAGAAGGACAGCCTGGATGTTGGGCAGCACACCACCCTGAGCGATGGTCACTCCTCCCAGCAGTCTGTTGAGCTCCTCGTCGTTACGCACGGCCAGCTGCAGATGACGGGGGATGATACGACTCTTCTTGTTGTCACGGGCAGCGTTTCCAGCCAACTCCAAGATCTCAGCGGTCAGATATTCCAGCACAGCCGCCAGATAAACCGGGGCACCGGCTCCAACACGATGAGCATAGTTGCCTTTACGCAGCAGTCTGTGGACACGACCCACGGGGAACTGAAGCCCGGCGCGAGATGAGCGAGTCTTGGACTTAGCCTTCACCTTTCCTCCTGTCTTACCTCTTCCAGACATGATTCAATTTATTCTAGAGATGAACACAGAATAATGTGGTAAACACGCCGAAGAGCCGTCTTTATATCCTCACTAAGGTTCGTGCTTATTGGTCAAATATGGCTCCATGCATCATCACCCAATCAGAGAAGGACTGACAGCGATAATAGGGTTTGGTTTAAGTTGTTGGCGAACTTTTCATACGATCTCTCCACCAATCATACACGCAAATGTAGGCGGTGAAGGAAATTATAATAACAACGTGGATATTGTTATATCAGCGTATAAGGCGCTCCCCACAGAGCCGACAATATAGAACCGTCCATGTCACTATACTATACTATGAATAATAAACTCATAGACAGGCTTATTGGAATGTCTTATAACCTCTAACATAATACCAGGCCTGTTATGATGCCTTTATAGCAGAAGGAGGAGAGATGTTTTTCGACCTATTCTCATTATTGGATCAGCGATGTTGTGTTGAACAAATAAAAAGTGACGAAATGCAGATACTTTCTATATACCGGATTTCAAAATCACATTATATTGTCAATTTTATTTGCTATAAATGCACCCAAACTATTTAAAAATGCATGTATGTCGAGTCAAGGGGGCACTTAGTGTCACGATAAAACAGTATGCAGATTACATGTCTCGCATTAAACACAACACCAGAATTATGTTAATATTATGGAGCACACCAAGAGCTAATAACTCAAAATTATTTTAGCAAAAGCAATTAGATTATGGAAGGAACTAGATAATAACCCAACGCCAAGTCTTCATTCTAGTGGAATGGATGCTGTTTACAAGTCTTGGTCCTAAGAACTGGTCTTACTTTGTGCCATTGAAAGAAAATCCCAATTTGGCTAAACAATCAACGTTCCTAGTTTGTGTAGTAATTTAAGGCTGTAAGGCATGTTATTTCAGTCTGTTCCAATAGTTATCAAGACTTGATTAACGTAATGGGAGACTATTCAGTTTCTTAATTTTGGAATTAGTTACATATTACAATAAATGTAATGTAATTAACTTTAATTGCATCCCCTTAACAATTGTATGTATAGAGCTGTACTGTACCCATTCTGCAATCTGTTAATAAACTTTTCAATGAATCAATCAATAGATTGGGTGTAATTGGCTATAGATACCAAGAGAAAGGGGGATACAATCAGATACAAATCTATCAACAAATGTGGGAACATGGGCTTAGTTTCAGTCATGGGTAAAATAACAGAGGGCATACATACCCTCATCTTGCACATTGTTGTTTATATGCACTTTTTTATTACATTTTGAGTTCTCCACTGTAATATAATTATGTGACCTATATGTATAATACATGTTGTACCTCCCCATCTGTTATGGTACCGAATGTCCAAGAGATCAATTAAGAAATATAATATCATGCAATTTGTTCTGCTTTAGCCAACAAGAGATGCTAGTATAAATATCAGAATTAAAGTGATTACTTTAGTATAACTGATCTGATGTTGAAATAATTAGTTAATGGAATGTACTTTTCATGATTACGGTGGTGGCTCTTAAAAGAGCCTTTCGGTTATGAATGTAGGGAGAGAGAAAAAAAAAAGCAGGTTTAAGCGCGCTCTCCACGGATGCGGCGGGCCAGCTGGATGTCTTTGGGCATGATGGTCACCCTCTTGGCGTGGATGGCGCACAGGTTGGTGTCCTCAAACAGACCGACCAGGTAAGCCTCACTGGCCTCCTGAAGAGCCATGATAGCAGAGCTCTGGAAGCGCAGGTCGGTCTTGAAGTCCTGGGCGATTTCTCTGACCAGGCGCTGGAAAGGCAACTTGCGGATCAGCAACTCGGTGGACTTCTGGTAACGACGGATCTCTCTCAGCGCCACGGTACCGGGCCTGTAACGATGTGGCTTCTTCACGCCGCCGGTAGCCGGTGCGCTCTTACGAGCAGCCTTGGTGGCGAGCTGCTTCCTTGGGGCTTTGCCACCGGTGGACTTACGAGCGGTCTGCTTAGTTCTAGCCATTACGAGAAACTATGTTTTCTTCTTCACTCCAACAAGAATAATACGCTGCTGTGCCGTAACTCTGGCCTTATATAACTAACGTGGAGGCGCAGCCGTTTCTGATTGGTCTCAGCTCTGGGAGCTCGTTACTCCGCCTACATCTCACACGAGCATTGGAGGACTGGTCTTTTGGAAAAACCGCCAACAAAACGTCTTTCCTGATTGGGTGAGAAAACACCCCGAAAATAAAACGCGACTCTCCAACTCGCTGATTAATTTCAACTGAAAAAAAATACTGGACAGCGGTATAAATATTATATATATATATACAGATTACCATAATGGCAGCAATTTGTGTATTACTGCAATTTTTGGGGCTCAACTCACTATCTGAAGCGGTGCGACTGATTGAGACTATTTTCTTTACCAATGTTGCTGGTCTCGATCACTAATCACAAAAATAAATGGGTAGAACTACAAGTAGTGTTTTGTAGCTGTGCCCGTTTCATTTAAATCGTGGTGGTCCATAAAAGAGCCTTTTGTGAGACAATGTTCAACTTGTTCTGTAGAATAATGGTTGCTTGTAGATATTTAATGTGAGGTAGTGGGGAACATAATATGTGCCAAATGTAGTGTCAGAGCGGCCATTTACGCACAAACAAATGCACCATAATGATAGCAATTTATGTATTTCCACAATAAAGGACTCAACTCGTTGTGGTATCTACGTTAGTATAGGACCAACTGATCAAACCGGACTTTGATTAGTCCAATTAAGAACCTAGATCTGATCTAGCTTTTTGTGGTATATTCTCCATAGTCTCGCGTTTGCTTTGTTGCCGTGCTGGTGCTGGAAGTAACTCGTGGAAATCAACCATCCCAAAAGTAATACTAAGTTATATACTTCGATAAGCCCCCTTCACTTCCACACACTAGAGTACAATATTGCTTTTCATGGAAGTGGTGGGTGGCTCTTAAAAGAGCCTTTTGTTTAATTAAGACAACGTTCTGTTCAAACGCTTATCTCTTCTTGGGAGCTCCTCTCTTAGCTGCTTTTGGCTTGGCAGCCTTAGCTGGGGCCTTCTTGGGCGCAGCGGGCTTTTTCACCTTCTTTGGGCTCTTGGCCGCTACCTTCTTGGGACTCTTAGCTGCTACCTTCTTGGGACTCTTGGCTGCTACCTTCTTGGGACTCTTTACTGCTACCTTCTTGACTTTCTTGGGAGACTTCTTGGCGGCAGCAGGCTTCTTCGTTGCCACCTTCGTGGGCTTTTTGGCCGCGACAGGTTTCTTGGCTGCAGGCTTCTTGGCTTTCGGAGCGGCTTTCTTTGCGGGCTTTTTGGCTTTAACCTCAGCCTTGTTAATCTTGAAAGAGCCGGAGGCTCCGGTACCTTTGACCTGGACCAGGGTTCCTTTCGTCACCAGACTCTTGATGGCAGTCTTCACACGAGCCTTGTTCTTGTCCACGTCATAGCCACCGGCAGCCAGAGCCTTCTTTACGGCAGCCAGAGACACGCCGCTCCTCTCTTTAGAAGCAGATACTGCCTCGACGACCAGGTCACGGACGCTGGGACCTGCCTTCTTGGGTTTAGGAGCTGCCTTCTTCTTGGCAGCCTTAGCCGGAGCGGCGGGAGCTGGAGCTGGGGCGACTTCTGCCATCTTCTCTCGTTCTCTGCTGCGAAACAAAAGCTGAAGTAACTAGGAGGAGTAGGAGCGTCAACAGACTGATAGTGTGGCCGAGGCGGGGGGCTGGTCTTAAACACTGCATGAGAGCCATGTAGACTCAACCAGCCCGGTCCTCCTCTGTACTATCAAAATGTTCTGTCGCTTGTGTTTTCTCTTCGCATAAAATAGTTAAAATACACAACTATGAATATTGCAGAAATCTAACGCCAAATGTCCCAGCTAGTAGACACATGTCCCGTCAGACTCACACTATTTGGAGAAGCGTGGTTAATTTGTGGACGCTCCAAAACAATAATGTGTGCCGTCACCACTGTTGTGCAGCTACTTTTTTCTTGTATTTATCTCTTACAATTCTTTAGAGTAAATTAGAATCCGACAAAATCTCGTTTTCCAGCGATCCGAGCTACCTGGCAAGGGACTGAAAGAAAGATGAGTCATCTGGGGTGACGCGTTTTGTTTTAAATGGGTGCCTTTTCGGTGTTGGTAAACACAGTATTTTGTTGGTGGTGGCCTGTAGTGTGGGTGACCTCGACTTCCTTTGAGTAAGTGGAGGTTTAATGTGGCCTATATATGGATAAAAAAACTGAAATTAGTCCTACCTTTATCATGAGTATGTACCGTATACAAGAAACATAGCTACATTTAGCTTTTTGTTTACAATACAGGCTTTAAAAGATAACTGAAACAACATCTAACAGCCCTACGCCTGCACATTATGTACATGTAGAGACACACACATACCCATAGTTATCTTTATTTTTACTTTATTGTATTTTTAGTGACAGGAATATTAGTAGCCTATCAAATAGGTGGTAAGAGTATATGGTTTATCACTGCTTGTGAATTGAGTGCATATTTAATATATAGTGTTATGTAATGTATATTGTACTATGTATGATTCCATTATGATTAGGAATGCGGTATCATGTAATATGTTTGATAGAAAGTATATTGTCACTTTCTGATTTTTAATTCCACTTGGTTGCTTGTCTGAACATGTCTTATCTGTAACATGTGTTATGTGTGGACCCCAGGAAGAGTAGCTGATGTTTTGCATCAGCTAATGGGGATCATAATAAAATCATACTGTAAGAAAGAAGTACACAAACAGTCCATGCAAGGCCTCTATTTTTAGTGTCTATTGGTGTAGTACATGTTGATACATTCTGAAGAAATGGTTCAAGGAATGAAACATACTATGTTTCTAGTCTACTACCTGTACCATAGTGGGGCATTGGTTTGGTGAGACTGGTGAGACCCAGTCCTGTGTAAATGTTGGTGTCATCTGTTTAGTAGCCCAAACAAGAGGAAACCATCGGCTCAACTCAGCATCATCAGAAAACATCTCTTACAAAAATGTATCCTGGCATTCCTATGATAAGAAATTACACCATGTACCATTGATGTCATGGTTTTAAAATGGACTATACCATGTTATTAATGGTTCCATTACATTTACTATGGCTGTACCATGGTACATAATTTATATAATGACTGGTACCATGGTAAAAAAAACAAAAAAAGAGCACCTTGTGAAACACAAAATTAAACGATTGAGCTGCTGATCAGTTTGATCAAAAGTGTCCTTATTGGTAAATACTGCTCAGAAAAGTTAGGCCCAAATCTGTGAATTTATGTTGTATGACACACACATCTAGAGAAATTGTGACTAGATTTGAAGCATTAACATTACGAATGGAAAGAGTGGAGAGAGCATGGTGTGGTCGTGTATCAGTGCATTTGTTGAAGTCCAAACCATAGGGGATGCCTGGTGAGCAGAGTACCATTTCAGCCAGATGTGGAGGCTGCATTATCCTGCTAAACATGGAGGGAGAGGGGACCAGCGATGATCAGTATTGCTGAAGTCATATTTTAGACTTCCGATTGCTGGAGTTTGATGTCAACAACGGTATAAAAGCGTATTGTTGTTGTAATAATGTATTTAACATATAACGTAGGTATGGGGTGGTTCATCTTTTTCATTATAATTATATGAGCCTGGAATGTATTATTTTTCGAATAGCATTTCCACTTTGAAAATGCTAAAATAAACATTATCCATGTGTATTATAAAGACCAATAATGTATTATTGATCAAGGTTCTAATACAGCAGGTGATATTAATTTACTGTATAATTGTGATGTACAAGCTAGAATTATATCCAATCTAGCTACTTGTCAACAACCTAAAAATCACAGGATTTTGACTAGTGCCATCCAAACTATGATTACAGTTGCTAGTCATTTATTAATCAATAAGTAAGATATACAATTTAATCTCCCGACAGACCCCCTACCATGATAATACATGTACAAACGAAATGTAGGACATTTTTAAATAGAGAATTTTGAAAAGGAAATACCCGGCACTCAATAACCACTTTGATGAACAGCGCGATCATGAGATGAATAATAATAATTATTATTATTATTATTGTAAAGTTTATCATTACAATTATTATTATTTTGTGCACGTTGTGCAAATTGAGAGGCTGTGCTCTTTGCACACAACCCTCGTACACTTGTAACATTGCCTCTCCAGGCGGCTGCGATTGTAATGATAATCTTTACAATAATAATAATAATAATAATAATGCTAACAATACCGACCAGGTATTAGTGCCTCGCAAAGTGCAGATATGAAGTTTTCCCCCTTTTTTTTATGGATTTAGGTTTTGTTCTTCATCAACGATAAAGTTCTCTACAAGTTTGATATATTGGCCATTCAGACTGTAATTGTGATGGGGAATATGCTTATAGTGGCCGACTGTCATTCCTGTGTGCTGATAGTCGTCCACGATGCACCCGCTATTGCCTTTTTTACACTGTACCAAAGTTGTTGATGTTAATGAGTTGAATGTCCACAGTTGCTTCTCTTACGGTGTACAGGGTTTATTGTTGTCCAAATGAAAGTGATAATGAATTAAAGGTTTGACAGAACAGTTGTCAGTTGCTCCGTGCCAACAGTATAACAGTGTTTGAAAGTAAGTCCTCAGCAGGTGCATGAGATTACGTTGATCACCTTGGCCATTTATAGTTATTGGGCTGCAATGGGTGGTGAGCCCTCTAGTGGCCAAACAGTCTAAAGGTTCTAATGTATACATATAATACAATATAATGGTTCAGTGCATGGTTCTAATATATATATAATGTAATATATATACACAATAATAATATATTATATATATAATAATAATAACAATATATAAATCCACCAAGTCGGTTTCTGCCTCTACACACCGGCCCCTTAATTGTGTACTAAAACACAATTATAAAACTATATATGCATCAAAGAGGCAAAGAAGCCGACATAACCTACAGTCAATGCTAATGTCCTCCATAATAATAAACAATATGAAATCACAATTCTACACAAAGAAACTTGACTGGGGCTGTGGTTTCCGCTTGTTGTCCCTGAGCATGGGAAGAACAAATTAATTAGTAATTCAAATAACAGTCAAGGAAACTCAATGATAATATTCAAAGTGTTTTTTGTTTTTGTTTTAACAAACAGAGCCATATAGCTCTGATAGGCTTATAGCCAATGTATATTCAAAGTTCAACAGAGCCCTATGGCTCTGATAGGCATACAGCCAATGTCCACTGGTTGTGAGACTCCATCGGGGTCGTCAGGACTTTCTGCGGTAAGTCGGTCGGTAGGTTTCAGCCATTCTTCCCTGCAGGTTTCCCTTACGCCGTCGTCTCTTGTAGTTTCTCCTTTTGGAAACTGGCATATACAAAAGTATTTGGTCATCACCGGCCCCGGTAACACCATGGGCTTCCATGGGCTTCACTTGATAAGCTTGTGTCTTCACAGCGTTGAACAGCTGCACCACCCCCCTGGTAGCAATGCTCTGTAGATTTCGTTCCACCTCTCCGTCTTTGACCAGGTCAGGTTTGTCCCTACACATCATCTCCCAGGTCCGCTTCTTGTCAACCTGTTTCTTTCTCTCCAGCTGCTCCGGTTTCTCCTTCCCCTTCAGCTTGTCCAGCTGTTTGTTCTTCAGAAGCATGGAGGGTGTACTCTCTGGGGTCTTCTTTTCCAGGATCTTAACCATGGCTTCCGCCCATCCAGCATTTTGGTTCCCCTCCTCTCCTTCCTCTCCTCCGTCTTCATCCTCTGCCTTTGCCCCATCATCATCAGCTTCCTTGTCTTCTCCATCATCTGATGCTAGGTTGCTGCTTCCGCTTGTTGGGTGTAGATCAGTGTGAGACTGAGGGGCTTGGGTATGAGAGGTTGTTGGCATTACATGCCGGCTTTGACCAGCGGGGGCAGCACATCCTGTCTTATGGCTTGTAGCAGTATGGCTTGGCCACTGGTCCACCTCTTCTTTATCACTGTCCTCCTCCTCGTCTTCATCACCGTTCTCCTCTCCTTCATCACTCTTGTCCTCCTCTCCTCCATCATCATCATCGACGTCATCAACGCCGGTTCCATCACCACTATCATCATCGACGTCGTCGACATCATCAACGCCGTCAACATCGACGTCGTCGTCCTCCTCACCACCATCATCATCGACGTCATCAACGCCGGTTCCAACGCCACTATCATCATCGACGTCATCGACATCATCAATGCCGTCAATATCGACGTCGTCGTCCTCCTCACCACCATCATCATCGACGTCGTCGACATCATCAACGCCGTCCTCCTCACCACCATCATCATCGACGTCGTCGACATCATCAACGCCGTCAACATCGACGTCGTCGTCCTCCTCATCACCATCATCAACGCAGTCAACATCGACGTCATCATCAACGCCGTCAACATCGACATCATCAACGCCGTCAACTGGTTCATTCTGATGAAGTGTCTGAGGAACAATCCACTCCTTGGAGGGAATATGAGGCGCGATCGAATAGTCACCCTCATCTTCATCCTCGCTGCCCTCTTCATCGCTGACCTCATCTCCTTCATCACTGTCCTCTTCTTCACTGCTGTCCTCTCCTCTGGACTCTGGACTCTGTATTTTGTGCTCGCACTCCTTGGAGCTGAAATCAAGACAGTGATTAGTAAAAACATTATCATTGGCCGGTACAATGTTGCGCCTCTCAGCCAAGACTCCCATCGATGATGCCCGCCTGGCCGCTTGCTTGGCTGCTCGCTCAGCTGCGCGCCTGGCTGCGTGTTCGGCTGAGAGCTTTTCTTCTTCCAATTTCCTATCACTTTGTTGTTTCTTTATCCTGATTTCCAACTCGTGTCTCAAGTGTTTAAGGTTTACATTGGCAAGGACAGTTTCATATTTCCAATTATTTTGTTGTTTCTGAAGCAAGTTTACAGTGTAAATGCGTATAAACAAGCATTCATTTTCGTCTTCAGCCTGTCTTAGCCTAGAGCGTATCCATAAGATTTCCTTTTCATCTTCAGCCTCGCTGCCCTCTTCTTCCTCACCACTTGATAGTGCCTTTAATGTAGCATCTGCAGCGTCAATGACAGTTTTCATCTCATGCTCCTCTTGCAAGATATTTAATGCTGCTTGCCTGTTTTCAAATTCATGATTTATTGATGCTTGTTCATGCTTCAAATCCCTTTGTTGTTTTTCAAGGTAATTTATTTTCTTTAAATGGGCAAGACGTGCCATCATGGCAGCTTTTTCAGCTTGAGTCCTTTTAAGCATAAATGAGGCTGTTGAGCTCGCACTACTTCTATGACTGCTTGGCTGGCGAGGCACATACTTTCCCATCTTGGCTTCAGGCATTGTTACTGTATTCTTTTTACAAATATCGTTTGTAGTTTTAAACGTTACAATCACATGGCGACGTGGTGTGACGTCAGAGCCTTCAAAGTGGGTTTATGTGCCAACGTTATCCCGTTTCCACACGTCCAGAGTAACATTAATTGCAATGGTTCCACTTATTCTCTGTTGCATATTCCACTTCACGGCAGGCCATTACAGCTCTTCACCGTCTTTCAAATCCTTTATCCAGGTCTTCATCAACAGAGGTGTATTTCATAAATCTTCTTACCTCTGGTTTCCTTTTGTGAGGGAGGTTGTCCAACTTTATACTCACATAGCACGTCCTTCTTTCACAAGGATATTTTTCCTCTTTTTAACTCTCGTCCTTCTGTTGTGAGGGTAGTTTCAAACTTTATAGCGGCCCACTGTCATTCCTGTGTGCTGATAGTCGTCCACGATGCACCCGCTATTGCCTTTTTTACACTGTACCAAAGTTGTTGATGTTAATGAGTTGAATGTCCACAGTTGCTTCTCTTACGGTGTACAGGGTTTATTGTTGTCCAAATGAAAGTGATAATGAATTAAAGGTTTGACAGAACAGTTGTCAGTTGCTCCGTGCCAACAGTATAACAGTGTTTGAAAGTAAGTCCTCAGCAGGTGCATGAGATTACGTTGATCACCTTGGCCATTTATAGTTATTGGGCTGCAATGGGTGGTGAGCCCTCTAGTGGCCAAACAGTCTAAAGGTTCTAATGTATACATATAATACAATATAATGGTTCAGTGCATGGTTCTAATATATATATAATGTAATATATATACACAATAATAATATATTATATATATAATAATAACAATATATAAATCCACCAAGTCGGTTTCTGCCTCTACAATGCTTATATTTTTGGTATCATAACCGATTAGGCCAACAATGACTTGTGTTAATTGAGCAATATCACAGCTATATTTATATTTCGGCCCTGCGTATTGCTGACAGCCCTGTGATATAATAACAGCATGTCACGAAGTGAGCTATTGCTTTTATAAAACGGTTACCAAGTAGCCTAATATGAAAGTAAGATTTACACTTACATTTATTAATACATAATAATGTTCAAAATATAATTTACTTTGATTTACATTCATCTGTATGCTGCCGTTTATTGTGCACCAACTGGCACAGGCAGAGATGGTATAAACAGCAGACTTATTTCTTGAAGAGGTGGCAAGATGGTACAAGGCAGAGCAGATTGCTTTGAGCTACCCAGTTTTATAATTATTGGCCATGGCCTTGGTGAATATGTTATTTCTTAGCCAGCAGGTGTGCGTCAAAACTTTACACGTGTAGTTTGGCTCAAGATGAATCACCATTTTAAATTATTCTGCTATCCAACACAACCCATATAGCTGGCTTGTTCGACAGACATCTCATGGACAACTGCATGAGACTTGGATTGCAAGTTGTAAAATAGTTTGTAAACAGATGTTTTGCTCCAAATCTCCATTAACTTCAATTCATCAAGTATTGTGACCATTTATGAGGTTTACCACAGTGGAGATATGCGAGAAGAAACCAAAGTATTCATGAATTCAAGACATCACAGTATGAGTTGATATGCAAGTTATACTTTTTGGGTTAAGTTCTCATTTAGCCTGTAGAGGCAGAAGAGTTTCAGCCATGAGTTTGTTCTGCTTTACTCTCTTCTTGACACAGGGCTTTCATCGAATTACATTACAAAACTCTGTTGTACTCCCCAAGATGTTATTTTATATTTTAGAACTCGAGGGATGATGATTATCAACCGATTTAGTCTAGTTCTACATGTGCCATTTAGGAGTTATATACTCACAACTATAGTGAGGGCATGCATGTACTTTGTACACCAACTCATTGTATTACACTGATACAGGCATTAGATTGCCATGTATTTGTCCCTTTAAAATAAATCAAATAAACTAAAACCGCGTAAACATTGTATAACTAAACGATGCGTTTTGTTTTAAATAATGAGTTATATATATATATATACACACACACAATTGAATAAGGAATATACTTTCATAGTTATTGAAGTGGCTCTTAAAAGAGCCTTTTAGGTAGTGAATATACGAGGAGTCTTATTTAAGCGCGCTCTCCACGGATGCGGCGGGCCAGCTGGATGTCTTTGGGCATGATGGTCACCCTCTTGGCGTGGATCGCGCACAGGTTGGTGTCCTCAAACAGACCGACCAGGTAAGCCTCACTGGCCTCCTGAAGAGCCATGACAGCGGAACTCTGGAAGCGCAGATCAGTCTTGAAGTCCTGCGCGATTTCTCTCACCAGGCGCTGGAAAGGCAACTTGCGGATCAGCAGTTCAGTAGATTTCTGATAACGACGGATCTCTCTCAGAGCCACGGTACCGGGCCTGTAACGATGGGGCTTCTTAACACCACCAGTAGCCGGGGCGCTTTTACGAGCAGCCTTGGTAGCGAGTTGCTTCCTAGGAGCTTTTCCTCCAGTGGATTTACGAGCAGTCTGCTTGGTTCTAGCCATTGTGCTACTTCTGTTAATTCTTTCTAAGATAGAAGGAAATAATGTAACACAATACTACAAAACATGGCTTTATATTGTCGGTTCAGTGGGGGCGCGTCTTATGCTGATTGGTCTATATCTGTGTCCTGTTATCATTTCCTTTCCAACGCCTAAATCGCCGTCTATCATTGGTGGAAAGGTATATGAAAAGTCCGCCAAAATGTAAACCCAACCTCCTCTCCGTTCGTCTCTGATTGGGTGATGATGCACAAAAGATATTTGAACAATAAGAATCAGCCTTGCACGAACGTTAGTGGGGAATAGAACCTAGATTAAACTCACAAGCAGGTTTTATCATCTGGATAATCATAATAATCAAATGATGATGTGATGAACACATATTATGCAGGTGCATTATTAGGATCTGAATAGTGACATCGACGTCATCACATATCTCTATACCTTGTTTATTAATTAAATTGTGTTAATTTCCGGGACATAATTTGAAAACAATGAAAGAGATTCAGTTCAAAACAGAAGGACATTCTAATTATATGGCTGTGAACCACTTCTCCACTAGAAGTTAGCACAAGTATATAATGTATTATGATAATATTCTGGGTTCACTCTCCTCTTCACAATCCACACTGGATTCTGGACTAAATCATATCCAATAAATATATTCTCAGATGTGGATTCCTGGGACAACAAAGGTGGTTCCTGGTCTATTTTAAATTAGGGTTTAGATTCGATTCAAATGTAGCCATTATAATACAGCACAACTAAAATGTTTGGCATCCAACAAGAGTAGTGCAATAGGGATATGAAATGATAGCGATATTTAATGAAGTGATTACACAGGGTATAACATTATATACATGGTATTATGAATTGTATGATATATTAGATGTAGGTATAGAATTGTGGATTGTTCAAAGCGACTAACTAGTGACGATACCAAGATTATTCAGTAAGGTGATTTGTTGCTCCCAGGTGGAAATTGTAGGTGAAGACAGTACATTTAAATAGTCATAATAATAGACATGGTTATAGATAGATGTATTGCTTTCTCGGTAATATGTGGGTGGCTCTGAAAAGAGCCTTTGTGGAGTTTGTCGAAGAGGCTAAATAATTTACTTCTTGGCAGCCTTCTCGGTCTTCTTGGGCAGAAGGACAGCCTGGATGTTGGGCAGCACACCACCCTGGGCGATGGTCACTCCTCCCAGGAGTTTGTTGAGCTCCTCGTCGTTACGCACGGCCAGTTGCAGATGACGGGGGATGATACGACTCTTCTTGTTGTCACGGGCAGCGTTTCCAGCCAACTCCAAGATCTCAGCGGTCAGATATTCCAGCACAGCGGCCAGATAAACCGGAGCACCGGCTCCAACACGATGAGCATAGTTGCCTTTACGCAGCAGTCTGTGGACACGACCCACGGGGAACTGAAGCCCGGCGCGAGAGGAGCGAGTCTTGGCCTTAGCTCTGGCCTTTCCTCCGGTCTTACCTCTTCCAGACATGTTTATTATTCTCTTACGTTAAACGAGTTAGAAAATGAATGCAGTGAGTTGGAGAGTAACCTTTTATAGTCAGGCTTGTGTTTTCTCACCCAATCAGGGGAGATGTTTTGTTGGCGGTTTTTCCAAAAGACCAGTCCTCCAATAATCGTGTGAGATGTAGGCGGAGTAACGAACTCCCAGAGCTGAGACCAATCAGCAACGACTGCGCCTCCGCGTTAGTATGGCCAGAGTTTCGTCACACCAGCGTATTATTCTTGTTGAAGTGAAGACTAAAACGTAGTTTCTCATAATGGCAAGAACTAACTAACATAACTGATATAATAGTTATCGATTACACTGCTGACAAGTAATACATAACCCTATGGTTAAAAATAAATACAATCCGAACTATCATGTTTGCTCCTTGTCTGGACTCCATTTGGGTTAACCCTGCATGCTTTCCCCATTTCCAAAATGGTTTCGTCAGTGTGGTCCGGTACTGTCCATGGTGCTGAAATAGGTTAGCGCCCTTTAGATTTCCAGTGCCTACAAGTAGCGAATCCACGCTTCCAAACAATTTATTTTATTTACATACCTGTATACTATATCTGTACATATTCCTTTCCTACTCTTACTCGTTACCCTTACCCTGCTTGCCAGTATGTACCAGTGTCTTTATAGCTGATCACTGTACATATTAATACTACATCTCTGTACAGTACATACATCTGCTTAGCACTATTACTCAGTTGTACTCATTTATATATTTTATAGCTAGTTTATTCACCTGTATAGCATATTACTATTGCATTTAACTGTTATATTTGCACTATAGTTTGATGCCTTCTTTACATTGTACTGTAATTGCATTGTATGATTTCAATAGATTTGAATCTAATATATTATTTACAAAGTGTTGTACGAATAATCTTGAGGCATATCAATTTAATTGTAATTGTTCACACATGTTCAGGGAGCCCTGCCGTGAGATGAGACTAGTGTACTAGTCACTGAAACGTCTTTCACGTTAGTCTTCTCACTATTAAAATCACTAGTAGCAACGTCAGGAACCGTAGGCATTGCATCAGTGACTGGATTAAATTAAATGCTAAAACAAATTCGGTGCCATGCCTGAGACAACTCAGTCACAAATAAACGTATGTAGAGTGTGCTCATTCAATGATAAGGTGGGTGGCTCTGAAAAGAGCCTTTGGGTTTTGGATAGTTAGGGTTGAATGGAAGTCTAGCCGCCGAAGCCGTACAGAGTGCGTCCCTGTCTCTTCAGAGCATAGACCACATCCATGGCGGTCACGGTCTTTCTCTTGGCGTGTTCGGTGTAGGTGACGGCATCACGGATCACATTCTCCAGGAAGACCTTGAGAACACCACGAGTCTCCTCGTAGATGAGACCGGAGATACGCTTCACTCCGCCACGACGAGCCAGACGACGGATAGCGGGTTTGGTGATTCCCTGGATGTTATCACGAAGCACTTTGCGGTGACGCTTAGCGCCCCCTTTACCAAGTCCCTTACCTCCCTTTCCTCTTCCACTCATTGTAACGTATGTAAGAAAACAAACGAATGTAGCAACTGGCCAACCGCCTGCTTATTTGAACCATCTCTGAGGACGTGGTTGAGACCAAGAAGCGCGCAGGGACAAAAGTGGAGGGAGGTTTTGAGGTTTACGTCTGAACATGTTTTGAGGAAGTGTTGTTTTCCCAATACAATACATCATCCTGAGAACCAGGGGGAAAAGTGTTGTCACTTGTATTATTTTTTTTTAAACATTTAACATATATATATATGTATATATTTTTTTTACTTAATTTTAACTATATTCATATTTTACAAGATGTGCACTGTAGTGCACAACCGGACTTCATTGATCGTAAAACAATAAGAATCATAAGAATATTTTGGAATTATGAAAATTGCATCCACATTCACATTGTCTTTTAACTGGCCAAAAGTGTGTGTGTGACAACGAAGAAAAGAAAACTTCTAATTCGATTCTTCTGAATTGTTCCTGTAGCAGGCAGGCCCCTTTTCTGAAGTAGACCAGTGTTCCTCTGGGAACCGTGTCAGTCAAGTACATGACTGAATTCTAATATATATATAATGTAATATATATACACAATAATAATATATTATATATATAATAATAATAACAATATATAAATCCACCAAGTCGGTTTCTGCCTCTACACACCGGCCCCTTAATTGTGTACTAAAACACAATTATAAAACTATATATGCATCAAAGAGGCAAAGAAGCCGACATAACCTACAGTCAATGCTAATGTCCTCCATAATAATAAACAATATGAAATCACAATTCTACACAAAGAAACTTGACTGGGGCTGTGGTTTCCGCTTGTTGTCCCTGAGCATGGGAAGAACAAATTAATTAGTAATTCAAATAACAGTCAAGGAAACTCAATGATAATATTCAAAGTGTTTTTTGTTTTTGTTTTAACAAACAGAGCCATATAGCTCTGATAGGCTTATAGCCAATGTATATTCAAAGTTCAACAGAGCCCTATGGCTCTGATAGGCATACAGCCAATGTCCACTGGTTGTGAGACTCCATCGGGGTCGTCAGGACTTTCTGCGGTAAGTCGGTCGGTAGGTTTCAGCCATTCTTCCCTGCAGGTTTCCCTTACGCCGTCGTCTCTTGTAGTTTCTCCTTTTGGAAACTGGCATATACAAAAGTATTTGGTCATCACCGGCCCCGGTAACACCATGGGCTTCCATGGGCTTCACTTGATAAGCTTGTGTCTTCACAGCGTTGAACAGCTGCACCACCCCCCTGGTAGCAATGCTCTGTAGATTTCGTTCCACCTCTCCGTCTTTGACCAGGTCAGGTTTGTCCCTACACATCATCTCCCAGGTCCGCTTCTTGTCAACCTGTTTCTTTCTCTCCAGCTGCTCCGGTTTCTCCTTCCCCTTCAGCTTGTCCAGCTGTTTGTTCTTCAGAAGCATGGAGGGTGTACTCTCTGGGGTCTTCTTTTCCAGGATCTTAACCATGGCTTCCGCCCATCCAGCATTTTGGTTCCCCTCCTCTCCTTCCTCTCCTCCGTCTTCATCCTCTGCCTTTGCCCCATCATCATCAGCTTCCTTGTCTTCTCCATCATCTGATGCTAGGTTGCTGCTTCCGCTTGTTGGGTGTAGATCAGTGTGAGACTGAGGGGCTTGGGTATGAGAGGTTGTTGGCATTACATGCCGGCTTTGACCAGCAGGGGCAGCACATCCTGTCTTATGGCTTGTAGCAGTATGGCTTGGCCACTGGTCCACCTCTTCTTTATCACTGTCCTCCTCCTCGTCTTCATCACCGTTCTCCTCTCCTTCATCACTCTTGTCCTCCTCTCCTCCATCATCATCATCGACGTCATCAACGCCGGTTCCATCACCACTATCATCATCGACGTCGTCGACATCATCAACGCCGTCAACATCGACGTCGTCGTCCTCCTCACCACCATCATCATCGACGTCATCAACGCCGGTTCCAACGCCACTATCATCATCGACGTCATCGACATCATCAATGCCGTCAATATCGACGTCGTCGTCCTCCTCACCACCATCATCATCGACGTCGTCGACATCATCAACGCCGTCCTCCTCACCACCATCATCATCGACGTCGTCGACATCATCAACGCCGTCAACATCGACGTCGTCGTCCTCCTCATCACCATCATCAACGCAGTCAACATCGACGTCATCATCAACGCCGTCAACATCGACATCATCAACGCCGTCAACTGGTTCATTCTGATGAAGTGTCTGAGGAACAATCCACTCCTTGGAGGGAATATGAGGCGCGATCGAATAGTCACCCTCATCTTCATCCTCGCTGCCCTCTTCATCGCTGACCTCATCTCCTTCATCACTGTCCTCTTCTTCACTGCTGTCCTCTCCTCTGGACTCTGGACTCTGTATTTTGTGCTCGCACTCCTTGGAGCTGAAATCAAGACAGTGATTAGTAAAAACATTATCATTGGCCGGTACAATGTTGCGCCTCTCAGCCAAGACTCCCATCGATGATGCCCGCCTGGCCGCTTGCTTGGCTGCTCGCTCAGCTGCGCGCCTGGCTGCGTGTTCGGCTGAGAGCTTTTCTTCTTCCAATTTCCTATCACTTTGTTGTTTCTTTATCCTGATTTCCAACTCGTGTCTCAAGTGTTTAAGGTTTACATTGGCAAGGACAGTTTCATATTTCCAATTATTTTGTTGTTTCTGAAGCAAGTTTACAGTGTAAATGCGTATAAACAAGCATTCATTTTCGTCTTCAGCCTGTCTTAGCCTAGAGCGTATCCATAAGATTTCCTTTTCATCTTCAGCCTCGCTGCCCTCTTCTTCCTCACCACTTGATAGTGCCTTTAATGTAGCATCTGCAGCGTCAATGACAGTTTTCATCTCATGCTCCTCTTGCAAGATATTTAATGCTGCTTGCCTGTTTTCAAATTCATGATTTATTGATGCTTGTTCATGCTTCAAATCCCTTTGTTGTTTTTCAAGGTAATTTATTTTCTTTAAATGGGCAAGACGTGCCATCATGGCAGCTTTTTCAGCTTGAGTCCTTTTAAGCATAAATGAGGCTGTTGAGCTCGCACTACTTCTATGACTGCTTGGCTGGCGAGGCACATACTTTCCCATCTTGGCTTCAGGCATTGTTACTGTATTCTTTTTACAAATATCGTTTGTAGTTTTAAACGTTACAATCACATGGCGACGTGGTGTGACGTCAGAGCCTTCAAAGTGGGTTTATGTGCCAACGTTATCCCGTTTCCACACGTCCAGAGTAACATTAATTGCAATGGTTCCACTTATTCTCTGTTGCATATTCCACTTCACGGCAGGCCATTACAGCTCTTCACCGTCTTTCAAATCCTTTATCCAGGTCTTCATCAACAGAGGTGTATTTCATAAATCTTCTTACCTCTGGTTTCCTTTTGTGAGGGAGGTTGTCCAACTTTATACTCACATAGCACGTCCTTCTTTCACAAGGATATTTTTCCTCTTTTTAACTCTCGTCCTTCTGTTGTGAGGGTAGTTTCAAACTTTATAGCGGCCCACTGTCATTCCTGTGTGCTGATAGTCGTCCACGATGCACCCGCTATTGCCTTTTTTACACTGTACCAAAGTTGTTGATGTTAATGAGTTGAATGTCCACAGTTGCTTCTCTTACGGTGTACAGGGTTTATTGTTGTCCAAATGAAAGTGATAATGAATTAAAGGTTTGACAGAACAGTTGTCAGTTGCTCCGTGCCAACAGTATAACAGTGTTTGAAAGTAAGTCCTCAGCAGGTGCATGAGATTACGTTGATCACCTTGGCCATTTATAGTTATTGGGCTGCAATGGGTGGTGAGCCCTCTAGTGGCCAAACAGTCTAAAGGTTCTAATGTATACATATAATACAATATAATGGTTCAGTGCATGGTTCTAATATATATATAATGTAATATATATACACAATAATAATATATTATATATATAATAATAACAATATATAAATCCACCAAGTCGGTTTCTGCCTCTACAATGCTTATATTTTTGGTATCATAACCGATTAGGCCAACAATGACTTGTGTTAATTGAGCAATATCACAGCTATATTTATATTTCGGCCCTGCGTATTGCTGACAGCCCTGTGATATAATAACAGCATGTCACGAAGTGAGCTATTGCTTTTATAAAACGGTTACCAAGTAGCCTAATATGAAAGTAAGATTTACACTTACATTTATTAATACATAATAATGTTCAAAATATAATTTACTTTGATTTACATTCATCTGTATGCTGCCGTTTATTGTGCACCAACTGGCACAGGCAGAGATGGTATAAACAGCAGACTTATTTCTTGAAGAGGTGGCAAGATGGTACAAGGCAGAGCAGATTGCTTTGAGCTACCCAGTTTTATAATTATTGGCCATGGCCTTGGTGAATATGTTATTTCTTAGCCAGCAGGTGTGCGTCAAAACTTTACACGTGTAGTTTGGCTCAAGATGAATCACCATTTTAAATGATTCTGCTATCCAACACAACCCATATAGCTGGCTTGTTCGACAGACATCTCATGGACAACTGCATGAGACTTGGATTGCAAGTTGTAAAATAGTTTGTAAACAGATGTTTTGCTCCAAATCTCCATTAACTTCAATTCATCAAGTATTGTGACCATTTATGAGGTTTACCACAGTGGAGATATGCGAGAAGAAACCAAAGTATTCATGAATTCAAGACATCACAGTATGAGTTGATATGCAAGTTATACTTTTTGGGTTAAGTTCTCATTTAGCCTGTAGAGGCAGAAGAGTTTCAGCCATGAGTTTGTTCTGCTTTACTCTCTTCTTGACACAGGGCTTTCATCGAATTACATTACAAAACTCTGTTGTACTCCCCAAGATGTTATTTTATATTTTAGAACTCGAGGGATGATGATTATCAACCGATTTAGTCTAGTTCTACATGTGCCATTTAGGAGTTATATACTCACAACTATAGTGAGGGCATGCATGTACTTTGTACACCAACTCATTGTATTACACTGATACAGGCATTAGATTGCCATGTATTTGTCCCTTTAAAATAAATCAAATAAACTAAAACCGCGTAAACATTGTATAACTAAACGATGCGTTTTGTTTTAAATAATGAGTTATATATATATATACACACACACAATTGAATAAGGAATATACTTTCATAGTTATTGAAGTGGCTCTTAAAAGAGCCTTTTAGGTAGTGAATATACGAGGAGTCTTATTTAAGCGCGCTCTCCACGGATGCGGCGGGCCAGCTGGATGTCTTTGGGCATGATGGTCACCCTCTTGGCGTGGATCGCGCACAGGTTGGTGTCCTCAAACAGACCGACCAGGTAAGCCTCACTGGCCTCCTGAAGAGCCATGACAGCGGAACTCTGGAAGCGCAGATCAGTCTTGAAGTCCTGCGCGATTTCTCTCACCAGGCGCTGGAAAGGCAACTTGCGGATCAGCAGTTCAGTAGATTTCTGATAACGACGGATCTCTCTCAGAGCCACGGTACCGGGCCTGTAACGATGGGGCTTCTTAACACCACCAGTAGCCGGGGCGCTTTTACGAGCAGCCTTGGTAGCGAGTTGCTTCCTAGGAGCTTTTCCTCCAGTGGATTTACGAGCAGTCTGCTTGGTTCTAGCCATTGTGCTACTTCTGTTAATTCTTTCTAAGATAGAAGGAAATAATGTAACACAATACTACAAAACATGGCTTTATATTGTCGGTTCAGTGGGGGCGCGTCTTATGCTGATTGGTCTATATCTGTGTCCTGTTATCATTTCCTTTCCAACGCCTAAATCGCCGTCTATCATTGGTGGAAAGGTATATGAAAAGTCCGCCAAAATGTAAACCCAACCTCCTCTCCGTTCGTCTCTGATTGGGTGATGATGCACAAAAGATATTTGAACAATAAGAATCAGCCTTGCACGAACGTTAGTGGGGAATAGAACCTAGATTAAACTCACAAGCAGGTTTTATCATCTGGATAATCATAATAATCAAATGATGATGTGATGAACACATATTATGCAGGTGCATTATTAGGATCTGAATAGTGACATCGACGTCATCACATATCTCTATACCTTGTTTATTAATTAAATTGTGTTAATTTCCGGGACATAATTTGAAAACAATGAAAGAGATTCAGTTCAAAACAGAAGGACATTCTAATTATATGGCTGTGAACCACTTCTCCACTAGAAGTTAGCACAAGTATATAATGTATTATGATAATATTCTGGGTTCACTCTCCTCTTCACAATCCACACTGGATTCTGGACTAAATCATATCCAATAAATATATTCTCAGATGTGGATTCCTGGGACAACAAAGGTGGTTCCTGGTCTATTTTAAATTAGGGTTTAGATTCGATTCAAATGTAGCCATTATAATACAGCACAACTAAAATGTTTGGCATCCAACAAGAGTAGTGCAATAGGGATATGAAATGATAGCGATATTTAATGAAGTGATTACACAGGGTATAACATTATATACATGGTATTATGAATTGTATGATATATTAGATGTAGGTATAGAATTGTGGATTGTTCAAAGCGACTAACTAGTGACGATACCAAGATTATTCAGTAAGGTGATTTGTTGCTCCCAGGTGGAAATTGTAGGTGAAGACAGTACATTTAAATAGTCATAATAATAGACATGGTTATAGATAGATGTATTGCTTTCTCGGTAATATGTGGGTGGCTCTGAAAAGAGCCTTTGTGGAGTTTGTCGAAGAGGCTAAATAATTTACTTCTTGGCAGCCTTCTCGGTCTTCTTGGGCAGAAGGACAGCCTGGATGTTGGGCAGCACACCACCCTGGGCGATGGTCACTCCTCCCAGGAGTTTGTTGAGCTCCTCGTCGTTACGCACGGCCAGTTGCAGATGACGGGGGATGATACGACTCTTCTTGTTGTCACGGGCAGCGTTTCCAGCCAACTCCAAGATCTCAGCGGTCAGATATTCCAGCACAGCGGCCAGATAAACCGGAGCACCGGCTCCAACACGATGAGCATAGTTGCCTTTACGCAGCAGTCTGTGGACACGACCCACGGGGAACTGAAGCCCGGCGCGAGAGGAGCGAGTCTTGGCCTTAGCTCTGGCCTTTCCTCCGGTCTTACCTCTTCCAGACATGTTTATTATTCTCTTACGTTAAACGAGTTAGAAAATGAATGCAGTGAGTTGGAGAGTAACCTTTTATAGTCAGGCTTGTGTTTTCTCACCCAATCAGGGGAGATGTTTTGTTGGCGGTTTTTCCAAAAGACCAGTCCTCCAATAATCGTGTGAGATGTAGGCGGAGTAACGAACTCCCAGAGCTGAGACCAATCAGCAACGACTGCGCCTCCGCGTTAGTATGGCCAGAGTTTCGTCACACCAGCGTATTATTCTTGTTGAAGTGAAGACTAAAACGTAGTTTCTCATAATGGCAAGAACTAACTAACATAACTGATATAATAGTTATCGATTACACTGCTGACAAGTAATACATAACCCTATGGTTAAAAATAAATACAATCCGAACTATCATGTTTGCTCCTTGTCTGGACTCCATTTGGGTTAACCCTGCATGCTTTCCCCATTTCCAAAATGGTTTCGTCAGTGTGGTCCGGTACTGTCCATGGTGCTGAAATAGGTTAGCGCCCTTTAGATTTCCAGTGCCTACAAGTAGCGAATCCACGCTTCCAAACAATTTATTTTATTTACATACCTGTATACTATATCTGTACATATTCCTTTCCTACTCTTACTCGTTACCCTTACCCTGCTTGCCAGTATGTACCAGTGTCTTTATAGCTGATCACTGTACATATTAATACTACATCTCTGTACAGTACATACATCTGCTTAGCACTATTACTCAGTTGTACTCATTTATATATTTTATAGCTAGTTTATTCACCTGTATAGCATATTACTATTGCATTTAACTGTTATATTTGCACTATAGTTTGATGCCTTCTTTACATTGTACTGTAATTGCATTGTATGATTTCAATAGATTTGAATCTAATATATTATTTACAAAGTGTTGTACGAATAATCTTGAGGCATATCAATTTAATTGTAATTGTTCACACATGTTCAGGGAGCCCTGCCGTGAGATGAGACTAGTGTACTAGTCACTGAAACGTCTTTCACGTTAGTCTTCTCACTATTAAAATCACTAGTAGCAACGTCAGGAACCGTAGGCATTGCATCAGTGACTGGATTAAATTAAATGCTAAAACAAATTCGGTGCCATGCCTGAGACAACTCAGTCACAAATAAACGTATGTAGAGTGTGCTCATTCAATGATAAGGTGGGTGGCTCTGAAAAGAGCCTTTGGGTTTTGGATAGTTAGGGTTGAATGGAAGTCTAGCCGCCGAAGCCGTACAGAGTGCGTCCCTGTCTCTTCAGAGCATAGACCACATCCATGGCGGTCACGGTCTTTCTCTTGGCGTGTTCGGTGTAGGTGACGGCATCACGGATCACATTCTCCAGGAAGACCTTGAGAACACCACGAGTCTCCTCGTAGATGAGACCGGAGATACGCTTCACTCCGCCACGACGAGCCAGACGACGGATAGCGGGTTTGGTGATTCCCTGGATGTTATCACGAAGCACTTTGCGGTGACGCTTAGCGCCCCCTTTACCAAGTCCCTTACCTCCCTTTCCTCTTCCACTCATTGTAACGTATGTAAGAAAACAAACGAATGTAGCAACTGGCCAACCGCCTGCTTATTTGAACCATCTCTGAGGACGTGGTTGAGACCAAGAAGCGCGCAGGGACAAAAGTGGAGGGAGGTTTTGAGGTTTACGTCTGAACATGTTTTGAGGAAGTGTTGTTTTCCCAATACAATACATCATCCTGAGAACCAGGGGGAAAAGTGTTGTCACTTGTATTATTTTTTTTTAAACATTTAACATATATATATATGTATATATTTTTTTTACTTAATTTTAACTATATTCATATTTTACAAGATGTGCACTGTAGTGCACAACCGGACTTCATTGATCGTAAAACAATAAGAATCATAAGAATATTTTGGAATTATGAAAATTGCATCCACATTCACATTGTCTTTTAACTGGCCAAAAGTGTGTGTGTGACAACGAAGAAAAGAAAACTTCTAATTCGATTCTTCTGAATTGTTCCTGTAGCAGGCAGGCCCCTTTTCTGAAGTAGACCAGTGTTCCTCTGGGAACCGTGTCAGTCAAGTACATGACTGAATTACCACATATTCCCATCTGTATCATCTGTGTCATTCTTCCATGTTTGCTCTGATTAAAAACCTCAGATCCCTACATTTGGTTTTGGCCCATGAAGCTGTCTTTATCAACTTCATGTGGCTCAGTGCATTGCTATACTGAGATATATTGTTTGTATATGTGATATAAATGGATGCTTGTGCCTTGCTAGTGAAATATATTGTTTGTATGTGATATAAATGCATACTTGTGCGTTGCTACACTGAGATTGTCTCATGTATCTGCCATGACCGACTACCTTGTTGTTGTCCTTACAGTATGCTATGCTGTAATTTGACCAGAACAAAGCTTCTTTGTGGGTAGTGTACTAATATTTCATAACTGTCCTTTCAGAAAGCACTGAGCACACTACAGGTATAGTTCAGACCTCCTTCTTGAGTGTTATACAGAGACAAATATATAAATAAGATGAAGTGGGTGGGGTATGCTATTGACCTAAATAATATACATCTGTATTTTAGATTCGTTCACTGGAAGAAGACGTATCATCCCCGGTCATCTGCAGCTGGCTGTGCGTAATGAAGAGGAACTACGGTAAACTAACTCCGGCGTGTTGACCAAGAAGACTAATTACTAATTACATGCGCAACATTGACAAGACAAATTAACCAAACCGGTCTGAATACATGCAATTGTGCTTATGTACTGTTTCCATAAATGGGAAGAATGAATACTTAAAATCTTTATGTTGACGAGGAAATGTGTTGTTTTGTAATCCATTGTAACTAATGCATCGTTCTGCCGTGGTTTGATTTGATCAGTCAGCTAGACTGAAAGTTTAGGAATATATTGTAACTATATATAACTTTATATATAACTATATATATATATAATTTTAGACAATAATTGTGATTCATATCATCCAGCCCTCCGGCTCATTGAAACAGTACCATAGCAGTCATTACGAGGTAACAAATGCACCATGATGGCAGCAATTTATGAATTTCCACATGTATGTATGGCTGTGATATGCAGTCTGATCTATATTTTAATTAATCATTAATTAGCTTATGATTATATACAAATTGGCTTGGAAGGAGTGAGACTAAATGTTCCCTGTCTGATTCAAATAACTACAGATCGAAAAATGAAATACATGTTTTGTATAATTAGAAGACCCCTCCACCTCAATGTATACTATTACATTAGAATGCATTGTTCCTTCATGGGAAATGGTGGTTGGCTCTTAAAAGAGCCTTTTGATGTGAACAATGTTCTGCTTGGACGCTTACTTCTTCTTGGGAGCTGCTTTGGGCTTGGCAGCCTTCTTCGCTGGAGCCTTTTTGGGAGCAACAGGCTTTTTCGCCTTCTTTGGGCTCTTGGCTACTACCTTCTTGGGACTCTTGGCTACTACCTTCTTGGGACTCTTGGCTACTACCTTCTTGGGACTCTTGGCTACTACCTTCTTGGGACTCTTGGCTACTACCTTCTTGGGACTCTTGGCTACTACCTTCTTGGGACTCTTGGCTACTACCTTCTTGGGACTCTTGGCTACTACCTTCTTGGGACTCTTGGCTGCTACCTTCTTGGGAGACTTCTTGGCTGCAACAGCCTTCTTAGCTGCAACAGGCTTCTTAGGCTTTTTAGCGGTGACTGGTTTCTTGGCCGCTGGCTTCTTGGCTTTAACCTCAGCCTTCTTGTTGATCTTGAAAGAGCCGGAGGCTCCGGTACCTTTGACCTGGACCAGGGTCCCCTTCGTCACCAGACTCTTGATGACAGTCTTCACACGAGCCTTGTTCTTATCCACGTCGTAGCCACCGGCAGCGAGAGCCTTCTTTACGGCAGCAAGAGACACGCCGCTCCTCTCTTTGGAAGCAGACACTGCCTCGACGACCAGGTCACTGACGCTGGGACCTGCTTTCGTGGGTCTGGGAGCTGCCTTCTTCTTGGCAGCCTTAACCGGAGCGGCGGGAGCTGGAGCAGGGGCGACTTCTGCCATCTTCTCTCGTTCTATGCTGCGAAACAAAAGCTGAAGTAACTAGGAGCGTCAACAGTCTGATAGTGTGGCCGAGGCGGGGGGCTGGTCTTAAACACTGCATGAGAGCCATGTAGACTCAACCAGCCCGGTCCGCCTCTGTGCTGTCAAAATGCTCTGTCGCTTGTGTTTTCTCTTCGCATAAAATAGTTAAAATACACAACTATGAAAATTGCAGAAATCTAACGCCAAATGTCCCAGCTAGTAGAGACATGTCCCGTCAGAATCAAACTATTTGGAGAAACGTGGTTAATCTGTGAACGCTCCAAAACAATAATGTTTCAAACTATTTGGAGAAACGTGGTTAATCTGTGAACGCTCCAAAACAATAATGTGTGCCGTCAGCTACTTTTTTCTTGTATTTATCTCTTACAATTCTTTAGAAAGATGAGTCATCTGGGGTGACGCGTTTTGTTTTAAATGGGTACCTTTTCGGTGTTGGTAAACACAGTATTTTGTTGGTGGTGGCCTGTAGTGTGGGTGACCTCGACTTCGTTTGAGTAAGTGGAAGGTTTAATGTGGCCTATATATGGATTAAAAAAACTGAAATTAGTCCTACCTTTATGAGTATGTACCGTATACAAGAAACATAGCTACATTTAGCTTTTTGTTTACAATACAGGCTTTAAGAGACAACTGAAACAACATCTAACAGCCCTACGCCTGCACATTATGTACATGTAGACACACACATACCCATAGTTACTTTTATTTTTACTTTATTGTATTTTTAGTGACAGGAATATTAGTAGCCTATCAAATAGGTTGTAAGAGTATATAGTTTCTCACTGCTTGTGAATTGAGTGCATATTTAATATAGTGTTATGTAATGTATATTGTACTATGTATGATTTCATTATGTTTAGGAATGCGGTATCATGTAATATGTTTGATAGAAAGTATATTGTCACTTTCAGATTTTTAATTCCACTTGGTTCCTTGTCTGAACATGTCTTATCTGTAACATGTTTATATGTTATGTGTGGACCCCAGGAAGAGTAGCTGATGTTTTGCATCAGCAAATGGGGATCATAATAAAATCATACTGTAAGAAAGAAGTACACAAACAGTCCATGCAAGGCCTCTATTGTTAGTGTCTATTGGTGTAGTACATGTTGATACATTCTGAAGAAATGTTTCAAGGAATGAAACATACTATGTTTCTAGTCTACTACCTGTACCATAGTGGGGCATTGGTTTATACACATGGCCCATGGTGAGAACCAGTCCTGTGTAAATGTTGGTGTCATCTGTTTAGTAGCCCAAACAAGAGGAAACCATCGGCTCAACTCAGCATCATCAGAAAACATCTCTTACAAAAATGTATCCTGGCATTCCTATGATAAAAAATTATGCCATGTACCATTGATATCATGGTTTTAAAATTGACTATACCATGTTATTAATGGTTCCATTACATTTACTATGGCTGTACCATGGTACATAATTTATATAATGACTGGTACCATGGTTTAAAAAAAAAAGCACCTCATGAAACACAAAAGAAACGATTGAGCTGCTGATCAGTTTGATCAAAAGTGTCCTTATTGGTAAATACTGCTCAGAAAAGTTAGGCCCAAATCTGTGATTTTATGTTGTATGACACACACATCTAGAGAAATTGTGACTAGATTTTAAGCATTAACATTACGAGTGGAAAGAGTGGAGAGAGCATGGTGTGGTGTATCAGTGCATTTGTTGAAGTCCAAACCATAGGGGATGCCTGATGAGCAGAGTACAATTTCAGCCAGATGTGGAGGCTGCATATCCTGCGAAACATGGAGGGAGAGGGGACCAGCGATGATCAGTATTGCTGAAGTCATATTTTAGACTTCAGATTATATAATATAAATAAAATAATGTATTTAACATAGGTATGGGGTGGTTCATCTTTTTCATTATAATTATATGAGCCTGGGATGTATTATTTTTCGAATAGCATTTCCACTTTGAAAATGCTAAAATAAACATTATCCATGTGTATTATAAAGACCAATAATGTATGATTGATCAAGGTTATAATAGAGCAGGTGATATATTCATTTACTGTATAATTGTGATGTACAAGCTAGAACTCTATCCAATCTAGCTACTCGTCAACAACCTAAAAATCACAGGATTTTGACTGATATATAATTTGCAACTTAATAGCCATCCAAACTATGATTACAGTTGCTAGTCATTTATTAATCAATAAGTAAGATATACAATTCCATCTGCCGACAAGTTCAAGTTCAAGTTCAAGTTCTTTAATAGTTGTCATACAGAAGTACAGAATACTTTCATACAAAATGCTTCTTACTGTTACGCTCCAGAGACTGTGCTAGACAAGATAGTATCAAATAACATAATAACATAATATAGCATGAATTTAGAAGAAGAAAATGAGGTCACAGTTGTTCGGTATAGACATATGTACAATGTTCTGAGTTACCATATAATATACAATACACAACTATGCAGTGTACTAATGTACAGTACTATCTAGTGCAAAGCAGAAATGGGATGAGGTACAATTTTAGGTACAATTTACAGTAAGGTGTACGAGTTGTAGTGCAATCCTTCATCCATAAATATAAAGTGTGGGGAGTGGGTGCTACAGTGTGTTTGTTTAAAGTGGGTGTGTGCTATAAAGTGTGTGTAGTGGGTGCTACAGTGTGTTTGTTTAAAGTGAGTGTGTGCGTGTGGATGTGTGTGCTATGTGTGTTTGGTGGTTGTTGTTGTGTAGTGTTCATTCATTGTTCGTTTAGCAGCCTGATGGCCTGGGGATAGAAGCTACTTCTGAGTCTTTCTGTGCTCGCCTTGAGACTCCTGTATCGCTTGCCTGACGGCAGCAGTTCAAAGAGGCAGTTGTTCGGGTGGCTCGAGTCCTTAATAATTCTCTTAGCCTTCCCCTTGCAACGCTTGTAGTAAATGTTCTGGAGGGTGGGGAGCCCCCCTCCAATTGTGCGTTCGGCTGAACGTGTCACTCTTTGTAGTCTGCTTTGGTCTTTTGCAGTGCTATTCCCAAACCAGGAGGTGATGTTGCCGGTCAAGATGCTCTCTATTGTACATGAGTAGAAGTTCTTAAGGATCTTCTGGCTGACTTGGAACTTCCTTAGGCGCCTGAGGAAGTAGAGGCGTTGTCGTGCCTTCTTCACCACACTGTTAATGTGTATGGTCCATTTCAAGTCCTCGGATATGTGGGCTCCGAGGTACTTGAAGCTGTTGACTCTCTCAACCGGTGCCCCGTCGATGCTGAGGGGGCTGTAGTCCTTGACCCCCGACCTCCTGAAGTCCACAATCATCTCCTTTGTTTTGCTGACGTTCAGGGAGAGGCTGTTTTCCTGGCACCATCCCGCCAGGACCTTGACCTCTTCCAGGTAGGCCCTCTCGTCGTTGGCAGAGATCAGGCCCACCACCACTGTGTCGTCAGCAAATTTGACGATTGTATTGCTACTCCGCTGAGCCACACAGTCGTGTGTGTACAGGGAGTAGAGGAGGGGACTCAGAACACAGCCCTGGGGGGCCCCTATGTTGAGGGTGATGGATGAGGAGGTGCAGTTGCCTGCTCTCACCACCTGGGGTCTGCCAGTCAGGAAGTCCAAGACCCACTGGCAGAGGTCATAGCCCAAGCCCAGGTCCCTGAGCTTGGCTATGAGTATGGAGGGGACTATGGTATTGAATGCCGAGCTGTAGTCGATGAATAGCATTCTCACATAGTTCCCCTGCCTCTTGTCCAGGTGTGATGCTGCTGTGTGCAGCACATGGGATATGGCGTCCTCCGTGGACCTGTTGGGGCGGTATGCAAATTGCAGGGGGTCCATGTTGATGGGGAGGGAGGAGCAGATGTAGCCCTTTACTAGCTTCTCAAAGCACTTCATGGCTATGGAGGTGAGAGCTACAGGGCGGTAGTCGTTGAGGCAAGCAGGCTTGGATTTTTTGGGTACAGGGATAATAGTGGACTTCTTCAGGCAGGTGGGGATGACAGCCTGTTCTAAGGACAGGTTAAATATGTCAGTGAATACTGGGGCCAGTTGGTCGGCACAGACTTTTAGGACGCGGCCGGGGATGCCGTCCGGACCTGCTGCCTTCCTGATATTCACTTTTTTAAAGGTCCGCCTCACCTCATGCTCTGTTACCCTGAACACTGCGCCTCCATCAGCAGCCGACCCCCCCCCCCCCATTGCCGAGGCTTGTGAGCTGGTGTTGTTATTACCAGCATCAAACCTCGCATAGAAGGTATTGAGGTCGTTTGCTAAGGAGATGTCACTGTTCAGTTTGAGGGAGGCGCCTTTGTAGTCTGTCATCGTTTTGAGCCCCTGCCACATAGCTCTAGAGTCAGCTTGTTCAAACTGGAGTTCAATTTTATCCCTGTAGCGCCGTTTGGCCTCTGACACTGTCCTCCTTACGTTGTGTTGCGCCACCTTGTGGTCGTTCATGTTGCCTGCCACTAGGCCGTCATTGTATGCTTTGGTGCGCTCTCTCAGAGCTTCACGGACGGATTTGTCTACCCAGGGTTTTTGATTTGGGTAAACTTTCATTTTGGTAGTGGGGATTGTTTCTTTCACCCTAGTACAGACATAGTCCAGCACTGTCTCCGTGTAGGCATTAATGTTATCTGTGTCGCGGAATACAATCCAGTCTGTGTTGTGAAACACTGACACTAGTGTATCCTCTGACGTCACATCCCATTTCTGCACCTCTCGCGAGACTACGGGAGTACTTTTAATTCTTTGTCTGTACTTTGGTGTAAGGAAAATGGATGCGTGATCTGACTTGCCAAAGCCACTATCAGAATGAGCCTTGTAGCCACCTTTAAATTGCGTGTAACAGTGATCTAGGATGTTACCGCCTCTGGTGTTGCAAGTCACATGCTGGTAGAAATCAGGCAATACCTTTCTCAGATTGGCGCTATTGAAATCTCCCAGTACTAAAATGGCGGCGTTAACGTTCAAGTTTTTCAAGTTTCAAGTTTCTTTAATAGTTGTCATACAGAAGTACAGAATACTTTTGTACAAAATGCTTCTTACTGTTGCGCTCCAGAGACTGTGCATGACAAGATAAGTATGAAATAAAAACATAGTAAAAATTAGAAGAAAAAAAAAAAAAAAAAGAGGTCACAGTGTTCAGTTTAGACATATGTACAATGTTCGTAGACGTAGTTACCATACAATATACAATACTGTGCAGTGTACTAATATACAATACTATATAGTGCAAGGCATAAATGGACAAGGTGCAGTTTAGGTACAATTCACAGTAGGTGTACGAGTTGTAGTGCAAATCCTTTATCAATAAATATAAAGTGTAAGTGTGTTTGTGTGATCTAAAGTGTGGAGAGTGGGTGCTGCAGTGTGTTGTTTGTTTGAGTGAGTGTGTGTGTGCGTGTGGGTGTGTGTGCTGTGTGCATTTGATGGTTGTTGCATAGTGATTATTGTTCGTTTAGCGATTATTGTTCGTTTAGCAGCCTGATGGCCTGGGGATAGAAGCTCCTTCTGAGTCTTTCTGTGCTCGCCATAAGACTCCGGTATCGCTTGCCTGACGGCAGCAGTTCAAAGAGGCAGTTGTTCGGGTGGCTCGAGTCCTTAATAATTCTCTTAGCCTTCCCCTTGCACCGCTTGTTGTAAATGTTCTGGAGGGTGGGAAGCCCCCCTCTAATTGTGCGTTCGGCTGAACGTGTCACTCTTTGTAGTCTGCTACGGTCTTGTTCGTCGCTTGTATATTGTTTACCTCGTCGTGTAGTCTGGAGAGCGCGGCGTTGTTGTTGGCTTGCGGTGGAATATACACTCCGACCAGGATGATCGCCGTTAACTCCCTCGGGAGGAAGAAAGGACGACACTTGATGGTTATATATTCCAGTTCTGGGGAGCAGTGATTGGATAATTCCTTCACATTCGTTGGATCACTCCAATTTTTGTTAAACATGAAGGCAATACCTCCACCACGTTGTTTACCGGACTCTGATTGTGTCCGATCCTTCCTATGGATAAAGAAATGATCCGCTGGTTGAATCGCGTGATCTGGAACCTCCGGTGTTAGCCATGTTTCGGTGAAGCAAAGGACATTGCAGTCCCTAACGTCTCTTTGATATTGAATCCTTGCTCGGATGTCATCCAGTTTATTGTCTATTGATTGTACATTGGCTAGCAATATACTGGGAAGTGGTGTACGGTGTCGTCTGGATCTCAGCCTGTTTCGGATCCCAGACCTTTTTCCTCGTCTTCGCGGCGGCTTTTGGTGGTCTTGTCCATGGCCGGCATAACAAAGGATCTCGGTGGGCCATTTCTGCTGTTCAGCGATCCGATCCAGAGAGCAATCCAAACGGTAAGTTTTTCTTAATCCAATGTCAATGATTGACTGACGGTCATACACATATAATGCACCAACAGTTGGTGCAAATAAAACTCCTAATACTATAAAAATTAACAAAATAAAGCACAGTCTCGTCGGAGCGATCAGAGAGGCAGCCATCAGAGCAGCGCCAGGTCTTTCACAGACACAGACAGACACCCCTACCATGATAATATCTGTACAAACGAAATGTAGGACATTTTTAACTAGATAATTTTAAAAAGGAAATACCCGGCACTCCATAACCACTTTGATGAACAGCGCGATCATGAGAATAATAATAGGAATAACTCTCTCATGACAGAGTGGATGGCTCTTAAAAGAGCCTTTGGGTTAATCTTCAGTGAACAGCATAGTTTACTTGGAGCTAGTGTACTTGGTCACAGCCTTGGTTCCCTCAGACACAGCGTGCTTCGCCAGCTCACCGGGGAGCAGCAGACGCACAGCGGTCTGGATCTCCCTGGAGGTGATGGTGCGACGCTTGTTGTAGAGAGCCAATTTCGAGGCTTCTCCAGCGATGCGCTCGAAGATGTCGTTAACGAAGGAGTTCATGATCCCCATGGCCTTGGAGGAAACGCCGGTGTCGGGATGAACCTGCTTCAGGACTTTGTAAATATAAATGGCATAACTCTCCTTCCTGGACTTTCTGCGCTTCTTGCCACCCTTTGCAGTTGTCTTGGTGACGGCTTTCTTGGAGCCCTTCTTGGGCGCTGGCTTGGCTGGTTCAGGCATATTCGACGGCTTATCAGAATCGAATGGTGACGGTTGCTTACGTTTCCTGCCTTATTTATAGGAGGTCGATGCAAATAGTACTGCGTGGCTTCTACGATACGATTGGTTGGGCGTGGCGCACGTGTGTAAAGCTAATAGGACATGCATCTCTCTCATCATGGATAAAAAGGGAATGATAAGACAATGTACACATTGACAATATTTTGGTTTATTATTTGGCAGTGCTGGGAAAAGTATTGAGCAAAAGTCTAAATACACTAATAGAATAGTACTGCAAAAAGTCCTCAATTTAAAGTACTTCTCATTTAAATAGTTTCTAATCAAGTAAAAGTATACATACAAGTATTAAAGTATCCTAGACCTACACTATATATATATAATCAAAAGTAAAGATATTTGTTCAATAATAATGTGCTTAAGACTATATTGATCCAGTCTCCTGGTTGTACCACAACATCCAGGTCAACCACCATGTTATAAACAGATGATTATGACTATTGATGTTTGTGCTGTCAGGAACACAACTCCCCAATGTTAGCCTCCTCTCTCCATTGACTTCCATGGTGAAATTGAACACGGAAAAGTCACTGCAATTGCACTTAGTCAAGAAGGCAAATCAAAAACGATTTGTTTACACTAGCAGATCTCACCATCACTGTTTCAAATACATATCTGCATGCAATTTTTCTTTCAACAATGTCTTACTGTCTCCCAATCTGGTCCCTCACAACAAAGGAAATTACAGAACCCATAGCAAGACTTTACAATAGCGCTTATACAATTCATGGTAAATGTCCACCCTGTACTCACCACTGAACTGCACTCTCACACTCCTCTGCTACAACTTTTCAGACCGACACAAAAAATCTAACCACTAAATTATCTTTTATGCTCAGAAATAACTCTTCCCCGACACTCACAGCTTTACTCCCAAGACACAATACAAGTCAAGATCGCATCACCAGATCAATCTCACATGCACTAATTCCAGTACCGGCTTACAAAAATAACTATGGAATAAGATCATTTTTCCACACAAACACTAACATTTGGAACGAGATCCCATTCCACATCAGAACAATAACCTCCATCTCACATTTCAAACAGGCCTACAAACAACATCTGATGCTAGAACACATCTGTAATCATTGATCTGACTCTTTCATATAGGTCTTAATCTGGTTGATACTGTCGATTTGTATTGACTGCTATGACTGTATGTTTGTCCTTGCTGTCCACAATGACTATAATGCAATGTCTTTGTCAGGATTATATGATTGTATGTAGTGCAACTGCCTATTTGTTTTGTATTTAAATTATTGTTTCATGTGCTGCAGAACAGGAACCTGCTGAAAAACTGTTTGTAACTGAGTCAGGACAGTTTAAATGTACATTGTGAAATGTCCTTTTTTTTTTTTACCATTTCCTGTATAAATAAAGTAAAATAAAAAAATAAATGAAAAAATATTAAATTGTATGTTAATTTACCTTAATTGTCCACATACAAACATAGTCTTATTCTAAATTTGGAATGTAAGAGATGGTCTTGTCACTATAGTCTTACATGTGAAGTGTTGATTAAAAATATATAATATATAAACTGTATGTTAGCAATGTACAATAACACTGTACACACCGTATACACTGTTTTTGGACTATATTACACGTAAAACACGTAAAACGTATGCCTCGCAAAGTGCAGATATGAAGTTTTCCCCCTTTTTTTATGGATTTAGGTTTTGTTCTTCATCAATGATAAAGTTCTCTCCACGTTTGATATATTGGCCATTCAGACTGTAATTGTGATGGGGAATATGCTCATATTTTTGGTATCATAACCGATTAGGCCAACAATGACTTGTGTTAATTAAGCAATATCACAGCTATATTTATATTTCGACCCTGCGTCTTGCTGACAGCCCTGTGATATAATAACAGCATGTCACGAAGTGAGCTATTGCTTTTATAAAACGGTTACCAAGTAGCCTAATATGAAAGTAAGATTTACACTTACATTTATTAATACATAATAATGTTCCAAATAGAATTTACTTTGATTTACATTCATCTGTATGCTGCCATTTATTGTGCACCAACTGGCACAGGTAGAGATGGTATAAACAGCAGACTTATTTCTTGAAGAGGTGGCAAGATGGTACAAGGCAGAGCAGATTGCTTTGAGCTACCCCGTTTTATAATTATTGGCCATGGCCTGGGTGAATATGTTATTTCTTAGCCAGCCGGTGTGCGTCAAAACTTTGATACACACGTAGTTTGGCTCAAGATGAATCACCATTCTAAATTATTCTGCTATCCAACACAACCCATATAGCTGGCTTGTTAGACAGACATCTCATGGACAACTGCATGAGACTTGGATTGCAGGTTGTAAAATAGTTTGTAAACAGATGTTTTGCTCCAAATCTCCATTAACTTCAATTCATCAAGTATTGTGGCCATTTATGAGGTTTACCACAGTGGAGATATGCAAGAAGAAACCAAAGTATTCATGAATTCAAGGCATCACAGTACGAGTTATACTTTTTGGGTTAAGTTCTCATTTAGCCAGTAGAGGGCAGAAGAGTTTCAGCCATGAGTTTGTTCTGCTTTACTCTCTTCTTGACACAGGGCTTTCATCGAATTACATTGCAAAACTCTGTTGTACTCCCCAAGATGTTATTTTATATTTTAGAACTCGAGGGATGATGATTATCAACCGATTTAGTCTAGTTCTACATGTGCCATTTAGGAGTTATATACTCACAACTATAGTTAGGACATGCATGTACTTTGTACACCAACTCATTGTATTACACTGATACAGGCATTAGATCACCATGTATTTGTCCCTTTAAAATAAATCAAATAAACTAAACCCACGTTGTATAATAATATAATATAATAATAACATTGTATAATAACTAAAATATATACACACAATTGAATAAGGAATATACTTTCATAGTTATTGAAGTGGCTCTTAAAAGAGCCTTTTAGGTAGGGAATATACGAGGAGTCCTATTTAAGCGCGCTCTCCACGGATGCGGCGGGCCAGCTGGATGTCTTTGGGCATGATGGTCACCCTCTTGGCGTGGATCGCGCACAGGTTGGTGTCCTCAAACAGACCGACCAGATAAGCCTCACTAGCCTCCTGAAGAGCCATGACAGCGGAACTCTGGAAGCGCAGATCGGTCTTGAAGTCCTGCGCGATTTCTCTCACCAGGCGCTGGAAAGGCAACTTGCGGATCAGCAGTTCGGTGGACTTCTGATAACGACGGATCTCTCTCAGAGCCACGGTACCGGGCCTGTAACGATGGGGCTTTGTTTGTTTGTACAGAGTCTCCCCCCCCTCAATGTACAGTTTTGCTTGTCTATACAGTGTGCCCCCCCCCCCCCCCCCCAACCACCTCCAATGTAAATTACCGAGTATGGTTGTCAATATCCCAGTGTACCCAACCCCCCCCACCCAACCTCCTCCAATGTACAGTTTCTACGTCAAATGTATATACTCCCTTTTCTTGACTCCTTCTGTATCACAAACAGTACTGTATTTGCAAATCTGGTATGTCATAAATGTATAGATGTAGCAGTACTGACTATCTGTATGTCATGTATGTCATATATGTCCTGATGAATTGAAAATGGGGGACCCTGGTGGAAACAAGACGAAAGTCTTTCTCTGGTCTGCATCCCCTTAACAATTGTGTGTATTGAGCTGTACTGTATTGTACCCATTCTGCAATCTGTTAATAAAGTTTTCAATCAATCAATCAATCAGCCGGGGCGCTTTTACGAGCAGCCTTGGTAGCAAGTTGCTTCCTAGGAGCTTTTCCTCCAGTGGATTTACGAGCAGTCTGCTTGGTTCTAGCCATTATGCTACTTCAGTTAATTCTTTCTAAAATAGAAGGAAATAATGTAACACAATACTACAAAACATGGCTTTATATTGTCGGTTCAGTGGGGGCGCGTCTTATGCTGATTGGTCTATATCTGTGTCGCCATTATAATTTCCTTTCCAACGCCTAAATCGTCTATCATTGGTGGAAAGGTATATGAAAAGTCCGCCAAAATGTAAACCCAACCTCCTCTCCGTCCGTCTCTGATTGGGTGATGATGATGGACAAAATATATTTGACCAATAAGAATGAGCCTTGCACGAACGTTAGTGGGGAATAGAACCTAGATTAAACTCACAAGCAGGTTTATCATCTGGATAATCATAATATTCAAATGATGATGTGTTGAACACATATTATGCAGGTGCATTATTAGGATCTGAATAGTGACATCGTCGTCATCACATGTCTCTATACCTTGTTTATTAATTATATCGTGTTAATTTCCGGAACATAATTTGAAAACAATGAAAGAGATTCAGTTAAAAACAGAAGGACATTCTAATTATATTGCTGTGAACCACTTCTCCACTAGAAGTTAGCACAATTAAATAATGTATTATGATAATATTCTGGGTTCACTCTCTCCTCTGGTATCTCCACACCAGTTATGGAATTCTGGACTAAATCATATCCAATACATATTCTCAGATGTGGGTTCCTGGGACAACAAAAGGTGGTTCCTGGTCTATTTTAGTATCAGAGGGTTTTTGACTAACGCAACTGTTTTAGATTCGATTCAAATGTAGCCATTATAATACAGCACAACTAAAATGTTTGGCATCCAACAAGAGTAGTGCAATAGCGATATTTAATGAAGTGATTACACAGGGTATAACATTATATACATGGTATTATGAATTGTATGATATATTAGATGTAGGTATAGAATTGTGCATTGTTCAAAGCGACTAACTAGTGACTATACCAAGATTATTCAGTAAGGTGATTTGTTGCTCCCAGGTGGAAATTGTAGGTGTGAAGACAGTACATTTAAATAGTCATAATAGGCATGGTTATAGATAGAAGTATTGCTTTCTCGGTAATATGTGGGTGGCTCTGAAAAGAGCCTTTGTGGAGTTTGTCGAAGAGGCTAAATAATTTACTTCTTGGCAGCCTTCTCGGTCTTCTTGGGCAGAAGGACAGCCTGGATGTTGGGCAGCACACCACCCTGGGCGATGGTCACTCCTCCCAGGAGTTTGTTGAGCTCCTCGTCGTTACGCACAGCCAGTTGCAGATGACGGGGGATGATACGACTCTTCTTGTTGTCACGGGCAGCGTTTCCAGCCAACTCCAAGATCTCAGCGGTCAGATATTCCAGCACAGCGGCCAGATAAACCGGGGCACCGGCTCCAACACGATGAGCATAGTTGCCTTTACGCAGCAGTCTGTGGACACGACCCACGGGGAACTGAAGCCCGGCGCGAGAGGAGCGAGTCTTGGCCTTAGCTCTGGCCTTTCCTCCAGTCTTGCCTCTTCCAGACATATTTATTATTCTCTTACGTTAAACGAGTTAGAAAATGAATGCGGTGAGTTGGAGAGACCTCTTATAGTCAGTCAGACTTGTGTTTTCTCACCCAATCAGGGGAGATGTTTTGTTGGCGGTTTTTCCAAAAGACCAGTCCTCCAATAATCGTGTGAGATGTAGGCGGAGTAACGAACTCCCAGAGCTGAGACCAATCAGCAATGACTGCGCCTCCGCGTTAGTATGGCCAGAGTTTCGTCACACCAGCGTATTATTCTTGTTGAAGTGAAGACTAAAACGTAGTTTCTCATAATGGCAAGAACTAACTGATATAACTGATATAATAGTTATCGATTACACTGCTGACAAGTAATACATATGACCCTATGATTAAAAATAAATACAATTCGAACTATCATGTTTGCTCCTTGTCTGGACTCCATTTGGGTTAAGCCTGCATGCTTTCCCCATTTCCAAAATGGTTTCGTCAGTGTGGTCCGGTCCATGGTGCTGAAATAGGTTCGCGCCCTTTAGATTTCCAGTGCCTACAAGTAGCGAATCCACGCTTCCAAACATTTTTTTTTATTTACATACCTGTATACTATATCTATATTCCTTTCCTACTCTTACTCGTTACCCATACCCTGCTTGCCAGTATGTACCATAGTGTCTTTATAGCTGATCACTGTACATATTAATACTACAACTCTGTACAGTACATACATCTGCTTAGCACTATTACTCAGTTGTACTCATTTATAGCTAGTTTATTCACCTGTATACATAGCATATTACTATTGCATTTAACTGTTATATTTGCACTATAGTTTGATGCCTTCTTTACATTGTACTGTAATTGCATTGTATGATTTCAATAGATTTGAATCTAATATATTACTTACAAAGTGTTGTACGAATAATCTTGAGGCATATCAATTTAATTGTAATTGTTCAGGAAGCCCTGCTGTGAGATGAGACTAAGTGTACTGGTCACTGAAACGTCTTTCACGGTCGTCCTCTCACTATTAAAATCACCATGAGTTAGTAAGTTTTACATTATATGTACACACTGTAGTTACACGGCAATTCCAATGCAGGAATAACCTAGCAACGTCAGGAACCGTAGGCATTGCATCAGTGACTGGATTAAATTAAATGCTAAAACAAATTCGGTGCTATGCCTGAGTCAACTCAGTTTAATACTCTTCACAAATAAACGTATGTAGAGTGTGCTCATTCAGTGATATGGTGGGTGGCTCTGAAAAGAGCTTTTGGGTTTTGGATAGTTAGGGTTGAATGAAAGTCTAGCCGCCGAAGCCGTACAGAGTGCGTCCCTGTCTCTTCAGAGCATAGACCACATCCATGGCGGTCACGGTCTTTCTCTTGGCGTGTTCGGTGTAGGTGACGGCATCACGGATCACATTCTCCAGGAAGACCTTGAGAACACCACGAGTCTCCTCGTAGATGAGACCGGAGATACGCTTCACTCCGCCACGACGAGCCAGACGACGGATAGCGGGTTTGGTGACTCCCTGGATGTTATCACGAAGCACTTTGCGGTGACGCTTAGCGCCCCCTTTACCAAGTCCCTTACCTCCCTTTCCTCTTCCACTCATTGTAACGTATGTAAGAAAACAAACGAATGTAGCAACTGGCCAACCGCCTGCTTCTTTGAACCCTCTCTGAGGACGTGGTTGAGACCAAGAAGCGCGCAGGGACAAGTGTGGAGGGAGGGTTTGAGGTTTACGTCTGAACATGTTTTGAGGAAGTGTTGTTTTCCCAATACAATACATCATCCTGAGAACCAGGGGAAAAAGTGTTGTCACTTGTATTATTTTTTTTAAACATTTAACATATATATATATATATATATATATATATATATATATATATATATATATATATTTTACTTAACTCTTTACAAGATGTGCACTGTAGTGCACAACCGGACTTCATTGATCGTAAAACAATAAGTATCATAAGAATATTTTGGAATTATGAAAATTGCATCCACATTGTCTTTTAACTGGTCAAAAGTGTGTGTGTGACAACGAAGAAAAGAAAACTTCTAATTTGATTCTTGTGAATTGTTCCTGTAGCAGGCAGGCCCCTTTTCTGAAGTAGACCAGTGTTCCTCTGGGAACCGTGTCAGTCAAGTACATGACTGAATTACCACATATTCCCATCTGTTCATCTGTGTCATTCTTCCATGTTTGCTCCGATTAAAAACCTCAGATCCCTACATTTGGTTTTGGCCCATGAAGCTGTCTTTATCAACTTCATGTGGCTCAGTGCATTGCTATACTGAGATATATTGTTTGTATATGTGATATAAATGGATGCTTGTGCCCTGCTAGTGAAATATATTGTTTGTATGTGATATAAATGCATACTTGTGCGTTGCTACACTGAGATAGTCTCATGTATCTGCCATGACCGACTACCTTGTTGTTGTTGTCCTTACAGTATGCTATGCTGTAATTTGACCAGAACAAAGCTTCTTTGTGGGTAGTGTACTAATATTTCATAACTGTCCTTTCAGAAAGCACTGAGCACACTACAGGTAATAGTTCAGACCTCCTTCTTGAGTGTTATACAGAGACAAATATATAAATAAGATGAAGAGGGTGGGGTATGCTATTGACCTAAATAATATACATCTGTATTTTAGATTTGTTCACTGGAAGAAGACGTATCATCCCCGGTCATCTGCAGCTGGCTGTGCGTAATGAAGAGGAACTAAACTAACTCCGGCGTGTTCCCCAAGAAGACTAATTACATGCGCAACATTGACAAGACAAATTAACCAAACCGGTCTGAATACATGCAATTGTGCTTATGTACTGTTTCCATAAATGGGATGAATGAATACTTAAAGTCTTTATGTTGACGAGGAAATGTGTTGTTTTGTAATCCATTGTAACTAATGCATCGTTCTGCCGTGGTTTGATTTGATCAGTCGGCTAGACTGAAAGTTTAGCAATATATTGTAACTATATATAACTTTATATATAACTATATATATATATAATTTTAGACAATAATTGTGATTCATATCATCCAGCCCTCCGGCTCATTGAAACAGTACCATAGCAGTCATTACGAGGTAACAAATGCACCATGATGGCAGCAATTTATGAATTTCCACATGTATGGATGTGATATGCAGTCTGATCTATATTTTAATTAATCATTAATTAGCAATATGATTATATACAAATTGGCTTGGAAGGAGTGAGACTCAATGTTCCCCGTCTGGTTCAAATAACTACAGATCGAAAAATGAAATACATGTTTTGTATAATTAGAAGACTCCTTCCGAAAAATGAAATACATGTTTTGTATAATTAGAAGACCCCTTCCCCTCAATGTATACTATTACATTAGAATGCATTGTTCCTTCATGGGAAATGGTGGTTGGCTCTTAAAAGAGCCTTTTGATGTGAACAATGTTCTGCTTGGACGCTTACTTCTTCTTGGGAGCTGCTTTGGGCTTGGCAGCCTTCTTCGCTGGAGCCTTTTTGGGAGCAACAGGCTTTTTCGCCTTCTTTGGGCTCTTGGCTACTACCTTCTTGGGACTTGTAGTATCCGAAACTTGTTGATGCCGTAAGCTTCAGACGCTCTCAGTCTTTGAATCCTCCCGTTCTATATCCACGCACAAGAAAAGCACCGACCACGAAGTAGTGTCAACTATTTAATGTCCAACTCGGCTTTACACGTTCTTGTTTCCTATTTATACATAGAGCAGCGAGATTAACAAAGTTTATCCAGAGAGAGGTCTAAAAACTGTCTGGCTCCACTCTCTCATCACTTGGCCTGAACACCGGTAAAATCTGCGTTGTTTTCTTTCTAAACCAAAAGCTGTCACCTTGCCGCAGCTGACAGTAATCAATGACATCACCGTTATCCTGTCAAACTAAAAGTCCCTCGGCCTATCAGCCAAATATCCTGTAAGAAACAAACTAACAACAAAGAAAACATTTTAACTTCTATAATAATAATATCCATCTATTTATCCTATGAAATACAAGGCCAAAATGCTTTTCTATTAACTGCTATTAACTGAAATTACTCTTAATTACCAGACTAGGCATTTAGGCACCTACATTTCCGGCCCCTAATTGTTATCAACAGCCTTGAAACAATTACCCAAAAATATAAACTTAAGGCGTCTAAATGTCATTTAACTTAAACATCACAATCTAAAGTCTCAAAATTAAACTAGACTGAAGAAGTGAAGATCTTGATTTTCGCTCTGCCCATGACAGAGACTTGACTTCGGTTCATCATCTTTTTCTCCCCACCCGAGGTGAGGCTTTGCCTTCGGAATAAAGTTCATCAAAAGTCCTCAGACTCGTGAAGAAGGACGAGCTTGGTTATTGGGCGACGAAGCTCGTTGGTCTTGGTCTTGACTGTCACTTGGCGAACAAAACCTCTCTTGTCAGGAAAGGTCTCCACGATCCTCCCAAGTGGCCATGAATTTCTGGGCGAAGTATCATCCACGATCAGCACCACGTCACCTTTACTGAAGTTTCTTCTAGGTGTGGACCACCTTTGTCGTTCTTGGAGCTGGGTGAGGTACTCCTTGCACCAGCGTTTCCAAAAAACGTCTGTGATGTACTGAACTTGTCGCCATCTGCGTCTAGCGTACTGATCGTCTTTATTGAATACTCCGGGTGGTAGTTGGGGCTTGACCTTGAGTAGCAACAAGTGGTTGGGCGTTAAAGCCTCCAGGTCGTTGAGATCCGTCGATGCCTTTGTGATGGGTCTGCCGTTTATGATGGCTTCGGCTTCACACAACAGAGTGTGAAGCCCCTCCTCATCCAAGGTTTGTTCCTTCACTGTTGTATTTAGAACTTTCCGTACGGAACGGATCATCCTTTCCCAGCTCCCTCCGTGATGAGAGCCTGCTGGCGGGTTGAAGTGCCATTGGATACCTTTCTGCTGCAAGGTTTTCTCTATCTCGTTGGTATTCCACGTCTTCAACGCTTTCTTTAACTCAGTGTCAGCTGACCTGAGGTTGGTTCCATTATCCGAGTACATCTCTCTTACTTGTCCTCTTCTCGCAAGGAATCTCCTGATTGCGTTCAGGCATGCATCTGTGTCGAGTGAAGATGCTACCTCTAGATGCACGGCTCGTATAGCGAGACACGTAAAGATGACTCCGTATCTTTTTGCCTCCCCTCTTCCTCTTTTCACTAGGAATGGGCCGAAGTAATCAACGCCGACTCTTGTAAAGGGGGGGTCGTCTGGCAGGACCCTGCAGGTAGGTAGGTCTGCCATGAGTTGCTGTCCAGTTGTTCCATGTAGCCTTTTGCAGGTGACGCACTTATGCAAAAAACGTCTGATGGCTCCATTTGCTCCAGGTATCCAGAACCTTTGACGCAGCTGAGCCAACATGTGATTTCTTCCTGCGTGAGCTGTGTTGTCGTGAATATGTCTCAGCACAAGCCTTGTGATGTGCGAGTCTTTGGGCAAGATTACTTGCTGCTTGGCTTCGTCAGGCATTGCCGCTCGGCTCAGCCTTCCTCCTACTTTCATGATTCCATCCTCCAGTATTGGATTCAACTTGAAGAGTGAGCTACTTTTCTTCACCCTTCCTTGTTCCACTAGCATTGTCAAATCTTCTTTGAAGGTTCGTTTCTGGGTGTGCTTGACAATTTCTTTTTCTGCCATGGCTAGATCTTTGCAGGTGAGGCCTGTTCCTTGGAAAGCCTTTTTGAACCGGCTCACTTTGCTTTTTCCATCTGGTGCCTTTCTCTCTTCTTTCAGCTCTTTAAGCAGGACCTTCAGCTTCAGAAACCAGGCAACAGCGCGTTTAAGCCTTGTCCAGGATGAGAAATGGTTCATCAACTGTCCTGTTGCGTCTTTCGGCTCTTCCGCCTGAATGACATGCACTTGAGCTACTCCTTTGATCTCCAGATCATCGACGTCCAGCATTCCAGGATCTGGGTTCTTGGGCCACTGGTCTTGTGAACAGTGCAGGAAACTTGGTCCCGACAGCCAGCTTTGTTCCTTCAGGAATGCGTCAACAGTCTGTCCTCTTGAGACGAGATCTGCGGGGTTCACAGTGGTATTGACATACCTCCACTGTGAGGTCTGAGAATGCTCCAGGATAGCTATGACTCTATTAGTCACAAATGTCTTGAATCTTGTGCTTTCGCTGTTCAAGTACTTCAGCACAGCTGTGCTGTCGGTCCAAAAGATAGAATCTTGCAGCTCGAGTTCGAGCTCTTTCTTGAGAAACTTGTCCATCTTGACGGCAGCTACGGCCGCGGTCAACTCCATCCTTGGTATGGTTGGAGACTTTAAGGGTGCGACCCTCGCCTTTGCCATCATCAGGGCAGTTTGAACTATGCCAGTCGCGTTGCGCAGTAGCAGGTAGCTTGTTGTTCCATAAGCCTCTAGACTTGCGTCGGCGAAGTGGTGGAGCTGTGCGGAGACTGGAGCTCCAAACTGCTTCGTCTTGATGCATCTGTCCACTCCGAAGTTCTCAAGCCTTTGCAGTCCTGAGATCCATTTTTCCCATGTCTGGATGATGTTATCTGGTAGCTCCTCGTCCCAGCCATACTTCTGCCTGCAAATATCCTGTAGGAGTATCTTGGCGGGCAGCACCACTGGAGCGAGAAACCCCAAAGGGTCGAAGATAGAGCTGACGAGGGAAAGCAGGCCTCTCCTAGTGTGCGGGCGATCTTTGAGGTTGATCTTGAACCTGAACTGGTCTGATTCGGCGCACCACTGGATCCCCAATGCTCTCTCCACCGGCAGGTTGTCTTCGTCTAAGTCCAGGTCTTGAAACCCTTGGGCTCTTTCTTCTTCGGGGATCGAGTTGAGCAACATTCGGCTATTGCTCGACCATTTCGTCAAGCGAAATCCACCTTTTGCCAACATCTTTCGTAAGCCAGCACAAAGAGTGATGGCTGTCTCTTCGTCGGCGGTCGACTTAAGACAGTCGTCGACGTAAAAGTTCTTCTTGACTGTTTTGGCTGCTTCAGGGCCAAACTCTTCCTCGTGATCCGTTGCACATTTCTGCAGTGCAAACGTTGCAACGCTTGGCGATGATGTTGCACCAAAGATGTGGACTAACATCTTGTGTTCGACGAGTTTCTTTTCGTAGTTCCCTTCAGGCCACCAGAGGAATCTGAAGAGGTCGGTGTCTTCATCGCTGACTCTGACCTGGTGGAACATAGCCTCCACGTCGGCCATGACCGCCACGGTCTCTTGTCTGAACCTTGTCAGGACCCCTATTAGGGAGCTTGTCAGGTCCGGTCCCTGCAGAAGCTGCTGGTTCAGTGATGTTCCTTGAAAGCTTGCTCCGCAGTCGAAGACGACACGTAGATTCTTTTTAACTGGATGTCTGACTCCGTGGTGAGGCAGATACCACTTTCTTCCTTTTGCTGACTCCTGATCAGCGTTGTCGAGTCTCACAGCGTAGCCCTTCTTGAGGATATTATCCATGTACGCCACGTACTCTGTGCAAAATTTGTCGTCTTTCGAGAATCTTTTTCGTAGGTTCAGCGCACGTTGTTCGGCAACTGATCTGCTGTTGGGCAAGCACAGTGTTTTGTTCTTGACTGGCAGGCAAACACTGTAATGTCCATCCACAAGTTTTGAGGATCGTGACACCATATTCATGAACTGGTGATCGTCCTTTGACATCTCGATGTCTTCATCTTGTCCGGCGTCCGGAAAGTCTACTTTGAACTGCTGCTGCCAAAGCTCGTCTAGCCTGGCGACTGAGATCCGATTTGCGGTCACTGCTGTCCGCTTGCTCTTCTGGCTTGCGTCACTTCCGCCTTTGAGCGGTCCATTAACTGTCCAGCCTAGGATCGTTCTGACGGCATATGGTCCTTTGTGCACGCTGCTCACCACTTGGAGCGGCTCCATTGCCTTCGGGACGTTTGCTCCTATGAGCAATCCAACCTGAGCTTGGATAGTGGGAAGCTTCACCTCCTTTAGGTGAGGCCATCGGCTGACATCCTCTTGCCGGGGAATGTTCTCCTTGGAGACGGGAATGGTTTTCCGAGAAAACACCTCTGGAAGCTTGATGAATTGTTTTCCATCCAGGCTGCTTATTTCCAGTCCATTCACAATATTTGTGTCCACAACAGATTCTGATCCCATTGTTCGCAGCAAGATGCTTGCTTTGCGTCCATCCATGTTCAGTTGTGAGATCAGCGACTCTGAGGCAAAAGTAGCTGAGCTACCCGGGTCCAGAAACGCGTACGTCGTTACTTCCTTGGTTCCCTTCTGTGCCTTGACGCGCACTGGAATAATCGAGAGAGCGCAATCTTCCTTTCCGGCCCCAGTGACACCGAAGGCCTCCATCATTTGTACAAGAGCACTTGTCACTTCTTGTTCCGTTGACTTCGCTTCCTCTTGAGAGTCTTTAGAGCGATCTTTAAAGTTGTAGTGAAGCAGTGTGGGGTGTTGTCGAGAGCATTCTTGACACTGCACTTTGTCTGTGCAGCTGTTACTCATGTGACCATGTTTCAAACACGCAAAACATAGACCTTTGCCTTTTAGAAAGTCTATCTTCTCTTTGTGTGGTTTGCTCTTGAGTTTTCTACAAACTGTAAGGGTATGCTGCTCTCCGTTGCAATAGCCACAGGGCTTGCTGTTTACGTCCACTGCAGCGGTTGGAGTCTTTGGTGTTGCACGTTCGTCGCTCTCCTTCATGCCTCTAGTCATTTCAGCCTTGGGGGAGTCAACTGCTGTAGCGTACACCTTTTGTGACTTGTGTGTCCTTGTCTTGTATTCTTTTGTTCTCTGTTGACTTGGTTCTTTTGTGGCTGTAGTGTTGTCCTTTATGTTTCCGTAGAGCGGGTGTAGAGCGTATCTAACTTGCTTGTTGACGAAGTCTACGAAATCCTTGAACTTTGCCCTTTTGTTGGTTCTTTCTTGTAAGTCGCAGGCGTGTCTTCTCCAAGATTCTCTGAGTCTGTACGGTAGCTTATTAGCCAGCGCTCTTATGTTGGATGCGTTTTCCAAGTCCTCCATGTAGCTTATATCCGTCATTGTGTTGGAGCAGCCTGTGAGGTACAATGCAAATGACTGCAATGCTGCACCGTCTTCAGGCTTGATTGTCTGCCACTCCAGAGCCTCTTTGATGTAGGCTTCCGCTATCTTGAAGTCGTCGCCGAAGAACTGTTTCAGCATTTGTTTTGCTTTGGTATAGCCTGCAGTAGGCTCCATGTGAATGCAGCTTTTGACCAGCTCATGTGGTTGTCCACTTGTGTACTGCAACAGAAACTGTAGACGGTCACGATTGTCACTGGTGCGGTCTTCCACTCCATGTTCCATAGATCTGATGAATGTCTTGTATTCTAGAGGGTCACCAGTGAATGTTGGAATGGTGAGCTCAGGAAGTAATGAAGCTTTGTGATTCTTCACGAGGTATTCTGTGACATTCGCCTGTTGGGAGATAGCCTTGCTTAGGCTATGAAGCTCCCATCCTTCTTTTAATTCCCTTTTTGTTGCTTTTAATATGCTGGTCGTTAGTGGTGCTGCTGGAAGCTGCACGTCCTCTGGTGTACTGGGGGGAGGTGGTGAGGCACGCTGATATAGCGGTTGGAAGTTCCTCTCTTCTCTTTCATCTGTCTTTTCAATGTTTAAGACAGTCCTGTCATTTGATGTAGTACATTCATAATTTTCCAGAACTCCCATTTTTGCATCTGACTCAGCGAGAGCGGTCTTCATTGCATGTATTTCTAGCTTTCTTTTTTGTTCTGCTTCAAACCTCACTTCCTCAGCTTGTAGTTGAGCCTCCTTGCATCGTTTTTGTGCTAACCAGTCTGCTTCTTCCTGCTCAAGAGCTAACCTTTCATTTAAAGCGGTGGCCTTTACTTGTAGAGCCGCTCGCTCCATCTGTGCAGTCAGTCTGATTGTATTTGTTGAGCGAGAGCTTGATGAGCATCTACTTGTTACTGTTCCAGACTTAGATTTGGTATCCATATGTTTTTCCTGATTGTTACCATCTTCAGCCGGTTCAGAACGTTTTGTGACCTCTTTCATCCATTCCTCACATTTCCAGAAGAATAAATTCAGTGATTCAATTTTAGGCTCAAAATTCTTCTGATCAGCTTCATATTCTTCCTCTGACACAAAACGACCCAGTTCAGTGTTGACTTGTATTAGCTCTTGTTGCAAATTACTGAAATCAACACGCATTTTATTATTGACAATGCTGACGTTTGCATCATCTTCCTTTAATGTCAATATTTCTTTCATCATGTTATTTAGCGTTGATAATTTGTGTTTGCGTGCCTTTTCACGTTTAGCAGCTTGCTCCTGCATGGCTTTCTCCGTCAATTTGACTATCCTTTTGCCACCGACTTCAATTCCTTCCATATTGATACAGTTATTGAATCACCGGTCGGCAGTCGCTTTCCACAATTAGTAAAATGTCAGTCACCTGGGGAGAGCGCGCAAGCCAGACGCGCGTTTAATTACTTTTACTTTCAATCCGGACCGCAAGCTGTTAGTGTTATGCTTTTTTTTTCATTGATCGTATTCTGTAACGTTAGTTATAGCTCCAATGGGATACGCCACTTTCGGGCTAATTATACAAGATACAGCATAGTACAGCTTACTGTTTGACGTCTTCTTTCGGGCAAATCATACAAGATACATCTTACTTGTTGACGTCTTCTTTTTTCTTTCGTTCCGCGAAAAGTTCCTTTTTCCAGTCAGGCCTGTCCAAATCCAAGTTCCGTTTTTAATGAGCAAGTTTTTAGACAAAATGTAGTATCCGAAACTTGTTGATGCCGTAAGCTTCAGACGCTCTCAGTCTTTGAATCCTCCCGTTCTATATCCACGCACAAGAAAAGCACCGACCACGAAGTAGTGTCAACTATTTAATGTCCAACTCGGCTTTACACGTTCTTGTTTCCTATTTATACATAGAGCAGCGAGATTAACAAAGTTTATCCAGAGAGAGGTCTAAAAACTGTCTGGCTCCACTCTCTCATCACTTGGCCTGAACACCGGTAAAATCTGCGTTGTTTTCTTTCTAAACCAAAAGCTGTCACCTTGCCGCAGCTGACAGTAATCAATGACATCACCGTTATCCTGTCAAACTAAAAGTCCCTCGGCCTATCAGCCAAATATCCTGTAAGAAACAAACTAACAACAAAGAAAACATTTTAACTTCTATAATAATAATATCCATCTATTTATCCTATGAAATACAAGGCCAAAATGCTTTTCTATTAACTGCTATTAACTGAAATTACTCTTAATTACCAGACTAGGCATTTAGGCACCTACAGGACTCTTGGCTACTACCTTCTTGGGACTCTTGGTTACTACCTTCTTGGGACTCTTGGCTACTACCTTCTTGGGACTCTTGGCTACTACCTTCTTGGGACTCTTGGCTGCTACCTTCTTGGGACTCTTGGCTGCTACCTTCTTGGGAGACTTCTTGGCTGCAATAGCCTTCTTAGCTGCAACAGGCTTCTTAAGCTTTTTAGCGGCGACTGGTTTCTTGGCCGCTGGCTTCTTGGCTTTAACCTCAGCCTTCTTGTTGATCTTGAAAGAGCCGGAGGCTCCGGTACCTTTGACCTGGACCAGGGTCCCCTTCGTCACCAGACTCTTGATGGCAGTCTTCACACGAGCCTTGTTCTTATCCACGTCGTAGCCACCGGCAGCCAGAGCCTTCTTTACAGCAGCAAGAGACACGCCGCTCCTCTCTTTGGAAGCAGATACTGCCTCGATGACCAAGTCACTGACGCTGGGACCTGCTTTCGTGGGTCTGGGAGCTGCCTTCTTCTTGACAGCCTTAGCCGGAGCGGCGGGAGCTGGAGCTGGGGCGACTTCTGCCATCTTCTCTCGTTCTCTGCTGCGAAACAAAACAAGCTGAAGTAACTAGGAGCGTCAACAGACTGATAGTGTGGCCGAGGCGGGGGGCTGGTCTTAAACACTGCATGAGAGCCATGTAGACTCAACCAGCCCGGTCCGCCTCTGTACTGTCAAAATGTTCTGTCGCTTGTGTTTTCTCTTCGCATAAAATAGTTAAAATACACAACTATGAAAATTGCAGAAATCTAACGCCAAATGTCCCAGCTAGTAGACACATGTCCCGTCAGAATCAAACTATTTGGAGAAACGTGGTTAATCTGTGAACGCTCCAAAACAATAATGTGTGCCGTCACCACTGTTGTGCAGCTACTTTTTTCTTGTATTTATCTCTTACAATTCTTTAGAGTAAATTAGAATCCGACAAAATCTCGTTTTCCAGCGAGCCGAGCTACCTGACAAGGGACTGAAAGAAAGATGAGTAATCTGGGGTGACGCGTTTTGTTTTAAATTGGTGACTTTTCGGTGTTGGTAAACACAGTCTTTTGTTGGTGGTGGCCTGTAGTGTGGGTGACCTCGACTTCCTTTAGTGGAAGGTTTAATGTGGCCTATATATGGATAAAAAAAAACTGAAATTAGTCCTACCTTTATGAATATGTACCGTATACAAGAAACATAGCTACATTTAGCTTTTTGTTTACAATACAGGCTTTAAAAGACAACTGAAACAACTTCTAACAGCCCTACGCCTGCACATTATGTAGACACACACATACCCATAGTTACTTTTATTTTTACTTTATTGTATTTTTAGTGACAGGAATATTAGTAGCCTATCAAATAGGTGGTAAGAGTATATGGTTTCTCACTGCTTGTGAATTGAGTGCATATTTAATATATAGTGGTATGTAATGTATATTGTACTATGTATGATTCCATTATGATTAGGAATGCGGTATCATGTAATATGTTTGAAAGAAAGTGTTGTCACTTTTTGATTTTTAATTCCACTTGGTTGCTTGTCTGAACATGTCTTATCTGTAACATGTGTTATGTGTGGACCCCAGGAAGAGTAGCTGATGTTTTGCATCAGCTAATGGGGATCATAATAAAATCATACTGTAAGAAAGAAGTACACAAACAGTCCATGCAAGGCCTCTATTTTTAGTGTCTATTGGTGTAGTACATGTTGATACATTCTGAAGAAATGGTTCAAGGAATGAAACATACTATGTTTCTAGTCTACTACCTGTACCATAGTGGGGCATTGGTTTATAGTACACATGGCCCATGGTGAGAACCAGTCCTGTGTAAATGTTGGTGTCATCTGTTTAGTAGCCCAAACAAGAGGAAACCATCGGCTCAACTCAGCATCATCAGAAAACATCTCTTACAAAAATGTATCCTGGCATTCCTATGATAAAAAATTATGCCATGTACCATTGATATCATGGTTTTAAAATGGACTATACCATGTTATTACTGGTTCCATTACATTTACTATGGCTGTACCATGGTACATCATTTATATAATGACTGGTACCATGGTTAAAAAAAAGCACCTCGTGAAACACAAAATAAACGATTGAGCTGCTGATCAGTTTGATCAAAAGTGTCCTTATTGGTAAATGCTGCTCAGAAAAGTTAGGCCCAAATCTGTGATTTTATGTTGTATGACACACACATCTAGAGAAATTGTGACTAGATTTGAAGCATTAACATTACGAGTGGAAAGAGTGGAGAGAGCATGGTGTGGTGTATCAGTGCATTTGTTGAAGTCCAAACCATAGGGGATGCCTGATGAGCAGAGTACCATTTCAGCCAGATGTGGAGGCTGCATATCCTGCGAAACATGGAGGGAGAGGGGACCAGCGATGATCAGTATTGCTGAAGTCATATTTTAGACTTCCGATTGCTGGCGTTTGATGTCAACAATGTTATAAAAGCGTATTGTTGTTGTAATAATGTATTTAACATAGGTATGGGGTAGGGCTGCACGATTAATCGTTTTTTAATCGAAATCGCGATTTGGAATGATGCAATTATCAAATCGCCAAGCCTGCAATTTTTTTTATTTTTTTTATTTAACCAGGAGGACCCATTGAGATACAAGATCTCCTTTGCAAGGTAGACCTGGCCAAGATGACAGCAATAACATTTGCAATACATCACACAGCAATAAAATGTGCGATACATCACACAAGAACATAATACATGTGCATGTATACAATACATCACATGTAAACACAAAGCAGAATAGTCTATACATGATAGTAAAAGTGTATAATACAGGGTAATACAGTAATTTTGCAGTTGGGACCCGACTACAGAAAGCAGCAACATGCTTCTTGTAAAAAAAATAAAAAAATATGTTCTAATCGCATCGCAAATCGCAATATCTGTCAGAATAATCGCAATTAGATTATTTCCCAAAATCGTGCAGCCCTAGTATGGGGTGGTTCATCTTTTTCATTATAATTATATGAGCCTGGAATGTATTATTTTTCGAATAGCATTTCCACTTTGAAAATGCTAAAATAAACATTATCCATGTGTATTATAAAGACCAATAATGTATCATTGATCAAGGTTATAATAGAGCAGGTGATATTCATTTACTGTATAATTGTGATGTACAAGCTAGAATTTTATCCAATCTAGCTACTCGTCAACAACCTAAAAGTCACAGGATTTTGACTGATATATAATTTGCAACTTAATAGCCATCCAAACTATGATTACAGTTGCTAGTCATTTATTAATCAATAAGTAAGATATACAATTCCATCTCCCGACAGACACTGTTACAGGCATATGTTTATAGCCTGTGTTAGAGGGACACCTAGTGGTGCTTGACCGGATGTGATGTGTTGACATGCGCACTGCTGTAACCTCAGTTTAATAAAAGATATACTGAAACATGGTGTCAGAAGCGGGAGCTCCGAAAGAAACAAACGTATAAGGAATAAAACCACGCCATGGCGAGCAACAGCATCCCAGCGCCCGAGGGCATGCGCATGTCTGGGGATTTGGCGAAGAACTGGGATGTTTTCAGGGCAGAGTTTGATGATTTTTTGCTAGCTACCGGTCTGAATGAAAAGCCGAAGCCAGTTCAAGCAGCCACGCTGAGACGGCTAATGGAAAGTGAGTGCCGTCATGTTTATACACACAGCCTCGAGTTGACGGATGATCAACGTAAGGACCCAGCTAATATTTTGCGCGCATTGAGGGATCATTTCAAGCCGGCAAAGAATGTGATCTATGAAAGATACATGTTTGGATGTTGCAAACAGGAGACTGATGAGCCAATAGACTGTTTCCTGACGAGGCTAAAGGAGAGAGCGTCAGCATGTGAATACCGCGCACTGAAGGATGAGCTGATTCGGGACAGGCTTGTGCTGGGTGTCGCAAATGAAGGCACCAGGAGGCGCTTACTGTGGGAACGTGAGTTAACGTTACTAGCGGCGACTGAAATCTGTTGGCTCGCTGAACTGACCGAGAGACATATAAGGGTGATGGCCCCGCCAGCGCAGACAGACAGTGTGAATGCCGCTGACAGACAGAGCGAGAGGCGCGCATTTTAAAGGAGGGCGGCGCCAGCGGAGAGGGAGCCCCAGTGGAGCTGTAAATATTGTGGGGGGAGCCACAAACGGGGCAGAGAGCAGTGCCCAGCCTATAGTAAAACCTGCCGGATATGTGGCATAGCAAATCACTTTGCCAAGGTATGCCAGGCTGGTAGCAGGTCTGACAGAGTAAAAAAGATAAATGTGCTTGAAGATGATGACAAGAAGGGGGAATACTCAGATACAGATGATAGACTGTTTCAAGTCACTGAATGTGTAAATACTGCAAAGGCTCAGCAGGGGCGCAAGTGGTTTGTGAATCTAAGCCTAAATAAAAAAAAAAGCAGCAGTGCCAGCTGGACACAGGCTCTACCTGCAATGTCATGGGCCGCAGGATTAAAGAGAAGCTGTCACCCAGAGCGGCGCTACACCAGAGCACGGCCAGGTTGAAACTATACTCTGGGGAAATCATGCCATCATTGGGAAAATTTCACACTGAATGTGTCATCCGCGGAGAAAAGCACAATCTCACATTTGAGGTAGTCGACACCGAGCAGAAGCCTCTTCTCGGGGGGAGCACGTGCGAACGTCTGGGCCTCGTGAGCTTCACGGTTCCGGATGAACTTAATAAAGTTGATATAAGTCCACCTATGCCCCTCACAAAAGTGCAGCTGCTGAGAGACTATCATGACGTTTTTAATGACCCAATCGAGTCGGTCCCGGGAGTGATACACTTTGAGCTGGATCCTGAAGTGGTGCCGGTGCAGTGCGCACCAAGGAATGTCCCAGTGGCTCTGAAGGAGAGAGTCAAGGAGGAACTTGACAGACATGTCAGGGTCGGCAACATCACGCCTGTGACTGAGCCCACACCATGGATAAGTAACATGGTGACGGTGGCAAAGCCAGATAAAATAAGGATTTGTATCGACCCGAAGCCTCTCAACCAAGCGCTGCGGAGGTCTCACTACCATATGCCTACACCGGAAGATGTGTTGTACAAGTTGCCAAAGGCCCGCCTCTTCACACTGGCCGATGCTCGCGATGCCTTTTTACAGTGCAAACTTGACGACGAGAGCAGCCGTCTGACGACCTTTTGGACGCCGTGGGGTCGGATGAGATGGCTCAAGCTCCTGTTGTGGAAAATGTGT